>NW_020940355.1:26762836-26787449 GCF_900497805.2 Vombatus ursinus
TCTATCTATCTATCTATCTATCTATCTATCTATCTATCTATCTATCTGTCTATCTATCTATCCATTCATCCATCCAGATGGGAAGAGGGAGACAAAGACAGAGAATCAGAGACTGAGTACCCCTATCTAGGCCAGCTAGGTGGCCCCAGACCTGGAATCAGGAAGAACTGAGTTCAAATCAGACCTCAGACACTTATAAGCAATATGCCCCTTGGCAAGTCACTTAACCTTGATTACCTCAGTTTCCTCACCTGTAGAATGAGCTCAACAAGGAAATGCCAAACCACTTTAGTATCTTTAACAAGAAAAACCCCAAATGGGGTCATGAAGACTAGGACACAACTGAAATGAACAACAAAATCCTTTTCTGGGATTGGAAGTCTGATCACCATTGACATATCCAATTACAATGCAGATCAGTACAAAAGTTTTAACCTGCTCTGTTTTTCTGAGCTGGGTAGGTCTGCCCCTCCTGAGGCAGTCTGGTGGCCTTCCATCATTGGGGACTCAACATATCAGTAGTGGACTTAATGTGGAATCTGATTAGTCTTTAGCCCTAAATGTAGCTTTGAAATTCCCAACTGAGGGGATCCACCAACTTCAGCCTCTACCAGTAGCAGGGATTAAAAAAGAATGTGCCACCATGCCCAGTGATTAATATTATTTTTAAAAATGTATCCTGGCAAAATTAAGTAATTTGCCATTGTCTTACCTTTTATAATAGGAAATTTATTTTTATATCAATATTATACAAGGATATATTTGCCATTTCCTTCATAGTCTGAATTTACCAAATGTCATTTCTCATAAAGTATGAATTTAAGCCTCCTCAAAATGAATGAAATTTATTTTTCTTTCTACTGCTCTCCTACTACTCAGAGTAGCTAATTTTTTATACTATAAATGGTTGGTAACAACCCAATCAAGACCATAAAGGCAGTTGAATAAATAAAACCATGAAATAAGTCTAAAATATTAGTGTCCACACATCCAAAGATATATGTAGCTACTATGAAACTTCCACAGCTGTATAGGCCTGAAACTCAAGTGGTGCCACAGGTTTAACAGGACCCATTACCAATAAGAGTTTTATTTGCTTAATAAATTACATTCAAAAGCACAATAGCCCAGGCTTTTAGTTATAAAATTGCCAAATACTGTCAATGAACATTTTCCGGTTATAAATAGGAAAATAATGTATGACTCATTAGATTTTTGACTCCCAGTGCAATTCTCAGAAATGTTTTTTAAAAAAGTGCCTCTACATGACATTTTATAGAGATTATAAATTGCTCAAAGGAGATGACATGGGATAGATTTGTAGGCAGAGTGAAAGACCTAGCTAAGTCAAATGTGCAAATTAAAGAGCTAGGGACAAAACATAAAGCTAGTGAAAGAATACCAAAATCATAAAGATTGACAGATAAGGATTAAGTACTAAAAAAGGGAGTGTAAGGACTATACTGATGGAAAAACTAACAGGAGCATTCTATTGACGTTGAACATAATGAGCGGTGTACTAAAATAATGAAATGATCTTATTCACTCAAAGTTTTTCCAACAGTCAAAATTCAGATGAAATGTATTTTACACTTGCCACCTAAATTGGGTAACTTTGAAAGATCAAAATCAGGTACTAAACTCTGCCAAAGTCAGTAGGACTGCCTTTGCTCATTAAAAAAAAAATTATATATACACACACACACACACATATATATATATATATATATATATATATATATAAAACAATAAAATGATGTGATTTTAAAAGTTTTCTTCATTGGCAAACTCATGTATGGTATGATTGATTAATGTTTTGATAGTGAAGTCAATAAAATAGAAGATAATTGAGAGGATATTTTCTTTCTGTACTGAAATTTTTCTTAAAGGGAGAAATCCATCAGTTTAGATCGGTATCACTACGAGAAAGAAAAATGAGCTACATTTTGTACAGCTGTCATTACGGATATGCATAAGTGGTGTCAATGTTGTACTATTAGATCTCTCCTTTCTCAGATTTTTCACTTTTCCTTGTCTTCTTTGCATTTATCAAGCCTCCATTGAAATCTCAACTTCCCATCCTATTTAATTTTTAAGGTCCTTAAGAGCACATTTGGTATCTTGAGTATTTTTGTATCACTGTTGTACAGCAAAATACTCGACACATATAGCAGGTACATTTTAAATATGTATGTATATACCCATATAGATATAGATAGATACATTTATTTATCTATTCACAGGATCTCTGAATTGGAAGGGACATAAGATGTCCTCTAGTCTATCAAGAACTAAAGTGTTTATGAAGCACTTGCTATGTGTCAGGAATTGGAAATATAAAAACAAAAACTGTACCTGAATAATTAATATACTAGATAAGTGATCATTCAACCTTTGCTTGAAGACTTCCAGTAAAGGGAACCCTACTGTCTAACAAACTGGCTGTGTGACCTTCTCAGGCTTCTCTGGCTTCCTTTAAGTTCCAATTTAAATCCCATCTTCTACAGGAAGGCTTTTCCAACCCCTCTTAATTCTAGTGCTTTCCCTCTATTAATCATTTCCTATTTATCCCGTATGTTATTTGTTTGTATATATTTGTGGATTCTCCTCCTCAAGGGCAAGGATTGTCTTTTGCCTTTTTGTATCTTCAGCGCTTTGCATAGTTTATTGACTGATTGGTTGAACTCTATGCCCCAGCTTCATTATCTGTAAAATAACTGGGTTGGACTCCAGGGCTTCTAGGATCCTTCCTAGGCCTAATCTTTGATTCAATGACGTCTCAAGAACTCTACTTTTGAATAAATTTAGTTGTTAGGAAAACTTTTTCTTAGGTCAAGTCTACATTTGCCCTTCTGCAACTTACATGGAGTTCTGCTCTCAGGAGTAAAACAGAACATGTCATATATCCCTCTTACCCATGATAGCCCTTCAAACACTTGAAGACAGATATCATTTCCCCTCATATCTTCTATTTTATAGGCTACATATTCTCATTTCCTTTGTGTTATTAAATTCATTCCTCTCTAGACCTGACTTTTCTGGACTTTCTCTACAATGCCCCAGAAACCTCTTTACTTTTGGAAGCTCATTTTACTCCTGGACTCCACACATTAGAGGTACATTCATCCCCTGGGGCCTCTCTCTTTGATTGGCTAGTGTTTTTTTAAAACTCCCATTTTAAGGAAGAGCCCTGGGTCAGTCATGTCTTCATTCCTTTCTAAGACACATTCTTGACTCTCAAGGATTTTGTATTTCCATAGCTTGTTGAAAAATGCTTGTTGACTTGACTTATTAAGTGCCCACTCTATGCAGAACACTATATTAGATGATGAGGTTGAGAGGAAGATAAAATAAAAGCCTTTATCCTCCTTCATGAATCCAGCTTAAAACCCATCTTTTGCTGGAGACCTTTCCAGATTCCTCTCCCCAGCATCATCCCTAGTGCCTTTTGTCTGGAATTACTTTCCATTTCCATTAAATATATCTTGTGTCCTGATTGGACACAGTCAATAGATAAAAAATATTTTTGTGTTTACTCTGATTACAGATAATACATTTGAATTCCAGCAGGGAATACCTTGTAACAACGACAGACAACAATAAGCCTTTAAGATTTACAAAGTATCTTATACAAATTATCTAATTTGACCTTCAAAACAACCCTGAGAATGCTATTACTATCCCTATTTTATAGATGAGGAAACTGAAACAGAGTTTAAGTGACTTGCCCAGAGTCACACAGCTGGTGTCTGAGACAAGATTTGAATTCAGGTCTTCCTAATTCCAGGTCCAGCATTCTATCTACTGAATTAATATGAACTTAGAAATAGCTACTCCCTTTCTTTCTGAAGGTATGTAACAATTTATATGAATGGTAACGAACGGTAATTTTATCTATGTCTACAGTCACTGAATTGGTGGATTTCCCAGAACCCCTATCTTCCTGCTTCCTTTTGTGAGTTTCACTGCTGGTTATAACTTCCACCAGAGGGTGTGCAGAGGCAGAAAGAGAATGTGAAATTCCAAATCTTTTTTTTTTAATTTAATTTACTTTAAACTTAAATACAAAATAAGAAAAGAAAAAAAAAGAACATTATCATGTACACAGCAGAACATAAGAGAGGATTCAATATTAAGTAATAAATTTCCATTCCTATATAATGAATACTGCATATTATTTTCAAAGCTGTCCAACTTTTCTTTGCTTCCTTTTGCTCTCTCTGCATATACTTTTTACTTTATTTTTTCCCCTTTCTCCCCCCCACCTCCCAACCGCAAGAAGGTTACAATTAAGCAAGAATAGACATACACTCATTTGTACATACATATATATAGATATCTGTAAATATACACATATGTATATATTTATACAATCAAATACAGATATGTAAGACCATATAATGCTTATTTCCACTTGTCATCTGTTTCTCTGAAGGTGGATAGCATCTTCCTTCATAAGTCCAAGTTTTTCCATATTTTTCTAAATCTACCAGCTCAGCATTTCCTACACAACAATATTCTGACCCAATCAAATTTTATCTGGGAGACCATCTATGAGAGTTTTTTCCTCAATTTTTTTGCATTCCCTCTATTCTTGGCAACAGATTTTATTTATACAGGAAAATTTTAATTTAAAATAATCCATCTTATACTTCAATACTTCTTTCACCTTATAATATGGATTAAGGTCCAATACTACTGAATTTAGTTCTTTCATATCTTTCCCCCTTGGTTTCCTTGAAGTTCCTGACTCTCTGCTCTTCCAAATGAACCCCATTATCATCTTTTCTGACTCAGTAAGTCATTTTTATGATTTATTAGATTGGGGATTGTTTTGTATTTCAGGTATCTGTTGTTTTTTTTTTCCATATTAGCAATACAAAGTTGTTAGAATTCATGCACTTTTTTAATGGAAATATGTGCTGAATTTTTTTTTTTTAGCTAGCAAATTGAACTAAAGTAAAATCTTTATTAACTATAAATCTCCACCTCATTCCTAGGTCTGATTCTCGGAGAAAGAAGCAAATAACATTAAAATAAACCAATGGCCAATACTCAGTTTAAAATACAACCAGTCAACTTGCAGCATATGATCTGAGGGTCAGTACACATTCAATTCCATTTCTTACAATTCAATATGACATATAAGTTGTAATGATAAACCTGAATGAATGGATTCTATACTCATTATCTATTTCATTTAATATTAGAACCCATATACAAGGCCATTAGGGAGGGGTCAGTTTTTAGGCCAAAGAAAAGGTTTAGTGGTTGGACCCTTATATATAACTAATAATAGGTGATTCTGATGTCATGTTTGAGTTATATAATTTCAAGAGTGGAAGGAACCTCAGAACTAGAACATGTTATACCTGAATAGACTCCCCCTCTACAACAATCCCTCACAAATGGACATCAGTACTTTGTTTTATGATCCCTAGGGCTAAAGAAGTCACTACCTCTTCAAGTAGGCCAAGTGGCATGACTATAGTTAGTGTATTCACCTCCACTGGAGGTATTTATGGGAAATAGCCATTTATTAAGACGTTACTAAGTTTCAGGTACTGTGCTAAATGCTTTACTAATATTACCTTATTTAATCCTCATTACAGCACTTGGAAGAAGATTCTATCATTATCTCCATTTTGCAGATGAGGAAATTGAGACAAACAGAGGTTAAGTGACTAGTCCAGGGTCACATAGCCAATCAGGGCCTGAGGTAAGTGTCAGGGAGAAGTTAGATCTCCCAGATTCCAGGCCCTGCACTCTTTGTATTGTACTACCTAGTGGCCTTTAGGGTAAACCTGAATGGTAATTTGTTGGTTTATTAGGGATGGGGCAAAATTATAGTTCAAACTAGCAATTGTTTAGTGAGTAAAGAGTTTTGAGCAAATGTGTAATTTAACTGCAGCAAGCATAGTTTCATTATAGTAGAACTCAAGGAAAATAAAAATGGTTGTATATTATTACATGATATTGAGACATTTTTGCTTTCTTTTAATATTCCTGAACTTATTAAAAAAAAAAAGCTTCACTTTAAAAGAGACTAATCATATACAGCTCTATGTGAGGATAAGATAAAAGACTGTTATAAAGTCTCTACAGGCCAGCCATAGAGTGTGCCACATTGATAACCTCCAAGGTTACAGGAAAAAGATAATTTTTGTACAAACAAAACTAATATAGCTAAAATTAACTGGAAAATAGTTATCTAGGGAAAAAAATTCCACAATGAATATCTCTAATAAAGGTATTATTTCAAGATATATTAAAGAACTGATTCAAATCTATAAGAATAAGAGCCATTCCCCAACTGATAAATGGTCAAAGGATATGAACAGATAGTTGTCAAGTTGAGAAATCCAAGCTATCAACAAACAACCATATGCAAAAATATTCCAAATCACTAACAATTAGAGAAAAGCAAGTTTAAGCAACTGTGAGTTCCATCTCGCACTCATCAGGTCGACAAAGTTGGCAAGAAAGGAAAGTGACAAATTTTGGATGGGCTATGAGAAAGTAAGCCCATTAATTCACAGCTGGGGAAGCTGATTGGTCTGGACATTCTGAAAAGCTATTTGGAATGGGGCCCCAAAAACTGTGTATGCCCTTTGACCCAGTGATAATACTATTAAGACTACACTCCAAAGAGATCAAAGAAAGAGGAAAAGTACCTATATGTACAAAAAATACTTATAGCAGCTCTTTTTGTAGTGGCAGAGAAATGGGAAAAAAGAAGGTATCATCAATTAAGGAATGTCTGAACAAATTATGTTACATGAATGTAATAAAATATTATTGTGCTATAAAAAATGAAGGACATAGTTTCAGAGAAACTTGGGAAGATACATCTGAACTGATAAAGAGTGAAGTGAGTAGAGTCAAGCAAACAATTTATACAAGAAAAACAATATTTTACAAACAACTTTGAACATCTTGAGAATACTCATCAGTGCAATGACCAACTATGATTTCATAACTCCAATGATGATGATACATGCTACCCAGTAGTGATGGAGTCAACATGCAGAATAATATGTATATTTTTGATCACACTTCATGTAGGAATTTGTTTTGCTTGGCTATGCATATTTGATAGAAGAGTTTTATTTTTCCTTATTTTTAATAAGCTAGGGTAAGTGGGAAGGAGAGAAAATAAATGCTCATCATTTGAAAATAAAGTCCTTAAAATTACGAGTAATGAATAAAGTCAGAGGCGAAAAAAACACAGGCTAGGCTGGTCTGTTTTTCCCCACTGCAACCTACTGTAATGTCTGATCACATGTCTTGAGACTTAGATTCTGAAGTAGGATGGGGACTGAATAAATATAATGCCTCTGATATAGATATTTGGTACTTCAAGTACCAAATCACAGAGACCCAGACAGTCTTAGTGTTGGCACTCATTAAAAGGATATAGTGGCAAGCCTTGATGCAACTACATAGGCCTGGAAGACATAACCCCCACATCCCCAAGAAATAATGAATTTGAATAAATTAGAGGTAAGAGAGTGCATCCAAGAAAGTCACCCTTACTAGAGCAGACTGACTATGCAATGTGTATACTGGTGGGATCCCTGAATAAAAGTGGAACCAGGAACACCTGTGTGTCAAGTCAAATTAAAAAAAAATATTTATTAAGTGCTTACTCTGTGCCAGGCACATGTCTATGTTTTGTTATTTCTAGGAAGAGGAGAATATTGTGTATCACAAAAATATAGCCCTCATGTTCACCTTGGCAAAGGTGACATAGAACTCACTTGTTGACCAGATGCTGTAAATAGGTATTGTCACCCCCAAATAAGACACTGCTATTCGGGTAGGGATTGGATGAGGTGACTGATAAGGTCTCATTCAACTCTAAGGGTTTGTAATTCTAAGCTATGCAGCTGAAGCTGCTATGAGGCTGAAATCAGTCTATTTGACAAGTAACAGTGATCTTTTCAACAGGGAATTATTAGTATCATAAGTATGCTAATTACTATTGTTTTTATACATTTGCATGATATTTTTGCTGAAGAATTCATTTTTCGTTCAAAAATCTTGAAACTTTTAATTGTTAGGCTAAACGATAAACTTAAATACACTGCGAGTTAGTGGAAATCTCAGAATTCCCTTTGTAGGGGGTTCTAAGATTCTTTCCACAATGTTAGCTTTGCTCAACAAAGTATTACTGATCACAACAAATTCTACTATGTAAACTTTATTCCATGCTCTGAAAGTGTCCACTGCTCAATTCTATTCAACACAACAAAATCCACTTGATAACACTTCAAATATTTGAAGGTGGCTATCCCACCACCTTAAGTTTTTTCTTCTCACCTTGCCAACCAGCCCCAGGTGCTTTTACCTGTCTTCATGTGACATACTTTTGAATCCCCCCACTATTCTAATCACCTTCCTCTACCCCTTATTCACTATAACATTCCCTGATCCATCCGTCCAGTTGCCAGTGCTTTCTTTCTTTTCAAATGATCTTACATTTACTTAAATTCCTCAGTAGAACATAAGTACTTCGAGGGCAGGAACTACTATAACTCAATGCAATAAAAAATTCTAACTCTTCTGGGTTCAGAATAGTAGAACTTTTGTTTTTATAAATATTTTTATCTAAGATCTAACTAGAATCATTATTCTTCTCAAGTGATTTGGGAACTAAAGAAAAATTATTTTGCCCTGAAGCTTTTTATTTTCAAGGGTTATTTAAATTAAAATTCAGAACTTCTGAAAAAGCAGCATAAAATTATCTAAGTAACTACTTATATGTTTTATACTGCAGTATAAAATTATCTTAGTAAGTATTATCCAAGTCACTCCTATCTATTAGCAATATTCATCTGACAACAGAAAAAGAGTCTTCCTTTTTTAGAAATTTTACTATAAGACTTCTTGGGAGATAATCATAAAAATTCTCAGGCACTGTCTTTAGAGGCTTACAGTTTATATTTAGATATCGAGTTACATTTCATTGAAATAGATGGAGTGTTCCAATTAATACATCTTTCTAAGAATATGATTAAGAGCTGCTGATGACCTTGAAGTGAAGAGTGTGAGGGACAATTCAATAGTTTCTTTAGAAACTTAAGATTGTACTAGAATTCTGAAGTAAGGAAATTTGTCCTGACATCATTTAGATACTAGTATTTCATGGTTAGGCATTTAAGGCAAACTATACCCTCTTTTTCTTCACTCTTTGTTTTTATTTCAGTATCTACAAACATGGGGAAAAGAAAAAAAGGATTCACTAGATAATTAAAAACCAAATTAGGATGTTTTGCTTCAGAGTTAAAAAAAGTTATTAATTGCCTCGAGTACTATGGTAAATTGAGAGTTAGCATCTAAGCTAGCTGATGTTTTTATTCCCCTAATCTGTAGAAACCGCCAGGCTAGGTGACACAGGGAATTCTATTCCAGGAAAATGTTACTAAAATCCAAAGTACCATAGTTTCCATGGTCAATTTTATTTTCTTTAAGAAGTAAATATTTTGTGAACAAGAGAGGGAAAAAAACAGCAAGTCTTATAGTGTATTAAAATACATGTACCCAAGATATGAAGGGTACCTAGGGAAAAAAATTAAACCCAGCTGTATTTAGCACACTGAAAGACCACCCAAGTTGGATTCTTTAGGTTGAGAGAAGAAAAGAGCAATATAAAATGTGTGTTAGAAATTACAAGACTATCAAATAATATAAAAAGGAAATTTAACATCTGTTAAATGTCAATGAAGAACAGAGAAACAAAAGGTTGGTACTATTTAAAACATTACTACTCACAAATCTGGAAAAAATGTATAGGTTTCCACATGAGCATGATAATGTGGATATTTGATTACTGAATTCTGAAGTTGTATAAACATAACATAAAAAACCTTAGGGTGTTTTATGGTTAACTTAATTATACAAAACCATGAAATAAAAAATTGCATTTCTATTAATTGCAATTTATTCACAAGGTACAATGCTACTTTATAGCAATTAGTCATCAAAATCTCTAGAATGGAACTAATTATGCAGTTAATGTTTAGTAAGGCATAGAATTTATAATGTGAGTGGTTTTCATAGCTACAATACGGAATTTTTTTATATTTCCTGACACTAGGATATTTAGATTTCTAACTATGACAGTAGGAAGAGTTTTGTATTCTATTACTTACATTCATAGTTCAATCACAGAACTCTAGAATTAAATACTAGAAATTATAAATCAAACTCATGTAGCCTGAATTTATTTATAACATTGGTGAAATCAGACTTCTCTCTCTATATATATATACACATATATATCTTCTCTCTCTCTCTCTCTCTCTCTCTCTCTCTCACTCCCCCTACAAAATAAAACATAGGATTACTTTAAAAATTATGCTAAAATGGTTAATGCATAAAAGTGAATTATAAAACTTTATATTTTTTCCCATAATTACTGACTGATAGACACAACTCAATACAAATTAATCCTTTGGTAGAATCAAGTTATGATTTTAATTGAAAATGTGAAAGGCAATGTCATACAATAATTAAATGCTTAGTACTTTTTCTATTTTAAGAAGAAAATGTCATGTAGAAAGATAGCATTGCTCCCTTTTTTCCCCAAAATCACCACCAAACCTTCCTCAGTTGTAATTTGCCATACTGATCTGTAATGAATATTTGTATATCAAAGGTGAATACAAAGGATTTACTTGAAATACATTATGGTATAATGGTTCTTATGTACCTCTAAAGAGAACTAATGAGATTGGTTAAATGATCTTAAAATGTACAAAGTATACTCATTTTATAAGCAAAAAAAAAAAATTAGGCTTTCAATTCCTTCCTACTCTTACCCCCATTTAGGGAAAATATATAAAAAAGAACACGTCTTTCATATAGTTTACTTTTTAATTAGTTAACTGTTTTTGATGGATATTTGCCTATTTTATACGTTGCACTGATGCCAAGTCCCATATTTAGTTTTTTCAGACTTCTTACATAAGAGAATTGAAACAGTGTGAGAAAAATGATACTAAGCTCTCAATAAAAATACCTTCAGTCTAAGAAAATAAATAAATTTTGATCTCTGACATACCTGTACTTGTCAATCAATCATTCAAGCTATTTTTACTTTCAAGCTAACAAACATGACTACTTAAGCTTGTACCATACATGTCTTGGGCAAGTTTTCATTTATCACCTATGAGACCTATTATGGCTATGCCAAGGTAGGTTTACTGATGGAATGAATAAGTGGCTAACTATAGGGTGTGACTTGAGGGGTTCTAAAATGGTAGATTTGATATCAAATGGATCTCTTCCTGCCTGATATACTTTCTATAATTTTATAACTGGAGATTAATTCCTATGCCTTAACTAGTGCCTTCTTTCAGAATGTAAATAGTGTTAGGAGGGGTAAACGAATAAACTGTTATTAGTCATTAATGCCTTAATATGAATTAGTTTATAAAATAATTTTTTCGGTGAAGATTTGTGAATGAAATTTTTGATTGTTCAATAGGTGAGGGAGAAGAGATGTAAAAATAGCTAGCATTTAGATTTTCAGGCAATGGGACACTGTAGCCCTGGGTTAACATTCTCAGAATTGTAGTGGATTCTATCTATCAAACTTTTCCTGCTCCCCAAAGCAGAAACATTTAGAAACTGCATAATTAAAAATTAGTAACAGCTATAAAAAACAAACAAAAGAAAAAACAACAAAAATCTACTCAAAGTTCTTTTCAATGTTTCATCATTGCAAGGGAGTAGCTCTCAGTCTTTACATCTATGCCAGTAGGGCACAAATTATGGTAGAGTTGGACAACAGCTCTGGTGGCACAGGGTGTCTGTCAACTAAAGGCTAGCTGAGCAAAGTTTGATGATGCTCATTACCAAAAGTTTAGCCAGCAATGAACTAAATTTTGCCACCTATGGAAACAGTCTAGTAAGGTATGAAGGGGTTACTTAACTAATAAAATTATAGGCCCCACAGAAGTAGGAAAGTAAGTATACACAAGAACAGAAGCAGGGTCTTAATTCAAGCTGATGTATACACACTCAAATATTGACTTTATTCTTAGCCTTCATATATGCAAATTATACTACTCATAGATTACAATCAAGAACATGTTCTTGAGAGTTTAATACAAATGGAACGGAATTTACTTAGAGCTTGGTGAGGCTAAAAAACAGACTCGTCATAAGTGTGTAATGTCTCGAATCAAAATAGACTTCCTTAATGATTTGTTTTCTCCAATTTTACCACAAAGTGTAATATAGCCAACAAAAGAACTATTCCACCCTCCCCCCCTCGCCCCAGCATAATAACATGTTATTCAACAATCATGTACGGAAGGCCATACACAAGATTGCCAAGGATCTTAAAATGAACTAAGTCAAAAGTTAGTGAAATAATCTTAATTTTTTTTCAAGTTTCACTTCAGGCTTTGAAAACATTTCTAGGGACATGCAGTTTTGCATTGCTTAAATGTCATGCTTACAAAAGGAGGAAGGGTTTATTGTGATATAAACCACTAAAGTATTATCTGCAAAAACACCTAAGACAGGAAACAGAGCTCATTTTAGGGTATTTGTGCCCTGTTTAAATTCCTCTCTGCCCATCTGATGGTAGAAAGTTAAGATCAAGTGTAGATGATTAGCGTCCGTGGTCCTGCAGATACTGCTGTTGTACTGCCACATTCAAGACAGGAGTTAAACTTTACACATGAAACTACTTTCAATCTGCGACTAGCTCTGATTAATTATGAAAATAGCTCTTACATCCATTCATTTATGGAAGCCCTTATTTGGGGAAGATTAAAATGTTTATTTGCATTCTGGAAGGAGAGATAAGAAGTTGAAGAAAATAAAACTGTTAGGTTATAAGAAGTTTAGAAGGGAAGGAAGTTCAGACCACTCTCCAAACTAATAGCTATTGTTTTAAAAAGTATGAAGGAAACCACTGAAAGCATAAAAAGTCAATTTGTCAACAAGCATGTGTCAAGCACTTACTATGTGCTAAGCACTAGAGATACAGTTATAAACAGACAATCCTAATCCTCAAGGAGGCTGTTGTTGTTTACCCTTCATTCTTGAAGAGGACCATACAACAGGAAGGTGATACCATGACTTGCAAGTGAATTGGATTTAAGTGAGGGAGGGTTGTGCAAAGTTACCAGCCTCTCTCTCCTCCAGAACCATCTGGGTCCAGCGGCAAGATATAGATCAGAACGACTGGAGATGGCCCTGGATGCAATGGGATGCAATTGACCTTTTTAAGTTAAGGTCTTTCCCAGGTCTCAGTTTGCCTGAAGTAATGCCCATTCAGTGATTAAGGCTAGGTAAAAAATGAAGCAAAGAATGGCTTCTTTTACCTAGTTAAAAAACGAAATCAATCTTGGAAGAGAAAACCCTCTAGTTTTCTGGCCAAAACAGAAACAATTGCTATTTATGCTCACTCTGAGCCATTGGGGCCCAAATAATGAGCAAGTGAGGCTTGGGCTGGGACCAACATTATAATGGAGTAGAACAAAAAGTAAAAGGGAGCTGAAAGGCAAAGGGGTGGAGTGTGGAGAAGGTATGAGTCCAGTTGTGGGCAGAGGAGTAATGGTAGGTAAGCATGTAGAGTCAGAAGCAGGGCTGGCAGAAGAACGAAGGATGGCTGGCCTGGACCCCATCCCAACATAGAGGTCCCAGCTGGAACTTACAATGGGACAAGCAGGGCAGAGGATGAAGAAATGGAGAAACTACACTTTGAAATAGGCTTTTCATTTATAGAGTTGAAATAGACAACATCTGATAGTGATACCCTATAATATTTGAAATCTTTAGAAAGAGTTCACTCTTTTATTGACTATGAGGTCAATAAGAAAAAATGAAGTAAAAAAGGTAGTCTGGTGCAATGGAAATGGCATTAGACTTAGTGTCAGAGGGTCCATATTAAATTTCTAGCTTTGCAATCGACTAACTGTGCAGATGGATAAATGTAAATAGGAAACCATTTAACCTCCATGAGGTTCAGTTTCCTTAAATATAAAATATATACGAGATAACTGCTTGGATGACTTAAAGACCTTTTCAGCTCTATATCTATAATCCCAAGATGCAGTATTTTCTAGTTCTAAATTGGCTTATGGTATATGTATATTCATCTATATTTAATAAATTTCCATTCCTACAGAAGCAATATGAAAAACCATAATGCTTATTCTCATAACTTAAACTCTTTCATTTCACCCTGCTAATTTTTAAAGCTATTGGGCTATATCTCACATCCCTTTCCCAGCCAAATTTCTAAATAAACAAACCTTCTATATGATCTTTGACTTCACTTTCTCACTTCCAACTCACTTCTCAACTCCTTAAAATCTGATTTCTGATCTATCCAGACCTGAAACTGTTCTCTCTAAGGCTCACAATTCTCTCTTAATTTGCTAAATTCAATGATATTTCTTGGACCTTATTATCATTTCTAACCTCTTTGTATCACTTCACTGTTGACCATCTTCTCTTAGATACTTTGTCTTTCCTGATCTTTGATGATAAAACTCTCTCTGGGTTCTCTTTCTAGTTGTTTGACCATTCCTTCTTAGTCTCCTTGTTGAAACACTCTCCACTACTGATAAACAAGGATTCCCCACAGTACTGTACTGGGTCCTCTTCTCTCCCTTCTCTATACTCTCTCACTTAGTGACCTCATCAGCCACCAAGGGTTCAATTATCCTCATTATGTAGATGATTCCCAGATCTACACATTTAGCCTTTGTCTTTGTTTCCTGAACCTAGTCCTGCATCACTGTCTATTGAATATTTTGAACTGGATGTCTCATAAGCAAGTCAAACATGCCTAAAAACTCACCTAAGCCTACCTCACTAGAAGGTTTTTTGTTCAAGGGTACCGCTGTCCTTCTGGTTACACAGGTTTACAACCTCAGTGTGATCTTCATGCTCTATTTTTCATCATCTCACACGTCCAGTTGGTTGCCACATATTATTGTTTCTACCTCCACATTTCTCAATCCATCTCCTTTACTCTATAAACATAGCTACAACCTTTAATTCATGGCCTCATGATGAGGTACCTCTTGCCTACATTGTTGGAATGATTTTCTAACTAGTCTCTCTGCCTCAAGTATCTCTCATCTCCAATCCATCTCTCTTAGAGCTGCCAATATGATTTTTTCCAAAACATAATACGTCTAACCGTGCCACTCCCCTCTTCTGTGAATTTCAGTGTTACTCTACTACATCTAGGATCAAATACAAACTACTAAAACAGATAAAAAGCCTTTCTCAGCTTGGCCCCAGCTTACCATTCAGGCCTAATTACAATATTCCCTTCTGCACACTTTCTAGTCTGGCCAAACTTAGCTTCTTTCTGTACTTTCACGTGATATTCCATCTCTCTCATTTCTATGACTTTACTCTGATTCTCCCTCATGTGTAGAATGCCCACCTTTCTTACCTTTCCTTCTTATAATCCTGTATCTTTCAAAATGGAGCTTAAGTACCAGCCTCTATATTAAGTCTTTCCTGACATCCCTTCCTTCTTCCAGACTGTTGGTGCTTTATTGCTCCTTTCCCCCTAAATTTTAACGTAGTGTACTGTATTATATCTGTTTATTTACACACACACACACACACACACACACACACACACACACACACAGACACTCACAGTCTCCTATGATACAATGTAGCTCCTTGAGGGGAGGGATTATTTCATTTCTGCTTGTATATTAGCATAGTCCTCGATACATGGTAGGTTATTTGTTGAGTGATTGACTCAAACCCTGCCACTGAGGCTTAACAGCTGTGTGAACATGGACAAGTCATTTGTCCTTAGAATCTGAGTATCACAAAATTGATGCTCAGTTTTCTTATTTATAAAATGAAGATAATAGTACCTGTAATTACCTCGTGGGGTTGTTCTGAGGTTCAGATATGTTAATTTAAAATGCTTTGCAAACCTTAATGAACTGTTAATGTAATTTTTACTAGTATTAAAAGTAACATTATAGAAAATATTTTTATAATATATGTTATCACATAACTTCTGATGGCAGAAAGCAAAAAGGAATTACGAAGACTCTTGAAGAGGGTGAAAGAGGAGACCGGAAAAACTGGCTTGAAGCTTAGTATCCAAAACTAAGATCTTGGCAATTGGTCTCATGATTTCTTGGCAAACAGAAGAAGAAAGGGAAGCAGTGTCAGATTTTATATTCTTCAGCTCAAAGAACATAGTAGATGGTAACTGCAGCCATGAAATTAAAAGATGCTTGCTCCTTGGAAGGAAAGCTATGGCAAATCTGGACAGTATACTAAAAAGCAGAGACAGCACCTTACAGACAAAGGTCCACATAGTCAAAGCTTTGGTTTTTCCAATAGCAACGTTTGGCTGTGAGAGTTGGACCACAACAGGAAAGCTGAGCGCTGTAGAATCAATGCTTTCAAACTGTAGTACTGGAGAAGACTTTTGAGAGTCCCTTGAACAGTAAGGAGGTCAAATCAGTCAATACTTAAAGTAATTCAGGTTATTTACTGGAAGGTCAATACTGAAGCCGAGGTTTAAATAATTTTGCCACATAAATGAAAACCTGGGACTCACTGGAAAAAACTCCGATATTGAGAAAGATTGAAGGCAAAAGGAAAAGGGACAGGAGAAGATAAGATGGATGGAAGATGAGATAGTGAGTGTCATGGAAACAATGAACATGAAGTTGGACAGACTTACAGAGATAGCAGAGGATAGAAGGAACTGGCATGCTGTGGTCCATGGGGTCACAAAGAGTCAAACATGACTGAATAACTGAACAACAGTAAAATTAAATAACTATGTAATTATACACAATGTTCACTTAAAAAGCCTTTGACCAGATTTTTGATGTAGTATTATTTAGAAAATATACTCAAGGTAAAGTATAAAGGAAAAAAAAACATGACTTTTAAGAATAGTTTTACCTTCTATTTAGTTAATTTTCTTTACTAAGAAATTTGCATTAAGTTAAATTTTTTTGGGAAAAAACAGTAACACACATATGGGAAGAGGGAGGGAGGGAGGGAGGCAGAGAGAGAGAGAGAGAGAGAGAGAGAGAGAGAGAGAGAGAGAGAAAGAGTTCATCATCAAAATCCTACAAATTAGAAAGTGTCATTCCCTTCTGCCCCCTCACCTCAGGTAACAAGGCAAAAGTTTCAGGAAAATAGTTTCCTTAATAGGTTCATCTATGGTTACTAGTCACTGAGTTTTCAATATGAGAAAGTAAATTTTGGTACAGTCAGGTGATCTCTGATGGGCATAAACATAATTTTCCATTGGAGACATGATTTTGTTCAAATACTTTAAATATTTTGTGTATTTACAAAGCTATCAGAGGGATGTTTTCATTCCCTTATTAAGTTACCATATCAAACCTCTACCAAACTTCAGGCATTTATTGTAGCTGTCATGCTAAGATGCCACAATTACTACTCCTTCCAGTAGTCAATGATCATTTTTTGGAACTCCATGAAAGTCACATCATAAGAGATATTTATGTACTAACCAAAGAAGTGCCATTATATTTTGAATCTAGAAAAATGTTCATTGTTAGTGTTCTTTCCCTCCTCAAAGTATATTCTCTTTATTTATCTATTTAAATAGAGTATCCTTTAGTACGGGGGATCTTAATTTGGGGTCCATGAATTTGTTTCAAAGAAATTTTATAACCATATCAACCTAATTGGTTTCCTTTATAATCATTTTTTTTGTGCCATCAAAAACATCAATCTGAGGAGTCCATAGCCTTCATCATATTGTCAAAGTAGTCCCTGACACATGAAAAAGAGCAAGAACTCCTGCTGTAATAGAATGCAAGCTCCCTGAGGGCAGGAACTATTTTTTTTTCTTTATATCCCCAGCGCTCTGTAAATAGTAAGGTCTTTAATAAATGTTCAATGGATTAATCTGCATGGAGTATAAATAATTCTCCACACAGCATAAGAATTGTGTGCAGTGATGTGAGAATACAAAAATGTTGTATTCTTTCATTCATTATATTTACAAATTCACTGTCAATATGCATGTCTTGGTGGGATCAAGAAATACATTAAGATACGTCTAAAACCCTAAATAGTCATGAATGATAATTTTCTTTTGACCTACATTAAAAGACAAAATGAAACATATGTCACTATTTATTAGTTTATCATCAATGTATCTGATGTAATGGGTAAATATTGGTGAAAATTTACTAAGTTATTTACATTTTAAAAGTAATTCCTGTTTTCAGGGAGAAACAAAATAACTCTATGTGCATATGCATACCTACATATACACACACATATTTCTATTCACAAAATAATATGCACAAAGTATCCACTTAAAAGCATATATATAAATTAAATGCATTGTGAGTATGGAAAATGAACCCTGGCTAGAAATCCTGAAAATTATGTTGTACTTCAATGCTCTACAGGCAATCTGTTGTGAGACCTCTGTGCTCCTCAATTTCTACATTTGTCAAATGCCAGCTCAATGTATCACAGAAAAAATGGAAACAAAGTGCAGTAATTATAGTAAATGCTTTAGGGGCTAAAAAAAGTACCATGGAAACATGAGGTCCTACACGCATACACACAACACACATATAATACACATGTGTATCACATATAACACATATATAATACCCTATATACATATAATAATATTAAAATAAATACAGGGTTTAGGGTTCTAAAGAACTTTCCTCACAATAATTCTATGGGGCAGGTAGGCCAACTGTCATTTTTTTTCTTTTTATAGATAAGGTTAACTAACTTGAGCAGGTAAAATCAATTGTACATGTTCAGATAGTTAGTAATTGGCAGTGCAAGAACTCAAATCCAGGTCTCTCCTGATTCCAAAACCAGTGGTCTTTCCACTCTAACATATTCCCTTGCATGTATGTATATGAATATACATGCACATACCCATGTGCCTATAAATACACACATTCAAGTATAAGTGAACCTCTTCTAAAGCACAGAGAAAGCTTATGCATGCAAGTAGTAATTACCGTAAGAGAAAAGAACAGGAAGATAGTTTTTTCATCATTCCTGGTACATAATAATTTATTTCTTGTCTCTTGACAAAAAAGGGGAAAATTTTCTAGTATTTCAGAAGGCCTCTAGGAACTTCAGAAAGGAATTTATGTTAAACATTCATGAGCTTAAAAAAAAGAACAAATAAAACCCTGTCCATTTTTTTTTTTCGCCTAATGAGGAAGTCGTATTCTGATGGTCAGCCAAGCCTTGCAGGAATATATGCTGTCAAGGGACCGCCACTGTTATTCAGTCATCTGAGTGGCCAAACCCGTACTGTAAACTCAGGGATTTGGTATGTCTCAAGACCGGGAATGTGGACTGGGGATGAGAGGGAACAGGGAGAAAGTTACATTTTTGGGTAATAAAAAAGCAGTTTATATAAACTATAGGGGACTCAGTGAGAAAGTAAAAGAGGTAATTGTTCACATTCCAAATGTTTTGATATATAAACTGTGTAACCATCATGCATGAATAGAGCAGCTGCTAACAATTTATATTTTTAAAAAGAGATAAAAATCATGCTTCATGCCAAATGATGTTTCTTCAATGAATGATAGTTTAAAACTCTGAACAAAACATAGTTGTAAAATAGTACATTCAAAAAAAAAAAAAAAACTCGTGAGAGCTAATAGTCTGAGTTTGAAAGAAGGTTCAGTTTTATACCCAATTAAGGGGAAAAAAAAGCCAAAAAAAACTCTTTTAGTCTCTAACTGTAGTGGTGTTCTCAGAGATTCCTGAAGGAAAAAAAAAAAGCCAATTCTGCATGCACATCTGTTTCCAGTGTGATGCTGGTATGCAAACTATTGTCTATTGGAAGTGTGTTGTGGTAATGTTTGCCAGGGTTAAAGGCTGGGTCAATTTGATCAAGAAGCTAAAATTAGCTTCTGTGTGTTTTCCTGAAAAGAAAAAAAATACTGTAAAGCTCTTTGTTTTCTTTCAAGTTCTGTTCTCAGATTTCTGTTTCTAAGTGTGTAAACTACCATGAAAGAGACGCCTGTGAAAACTGACTTCTTGCTCACTAAGTTCCTCATAATGAAATGGGGCAAGAAAGGCAGTTAAGTCCAGTAGATTGGAGGGCTCATGGAAAAATCAAAACTTCTGAGCCAACTCATTATTTCCCCATATTTAGAATACTAATGAATATTATAAAATTCTGAAAACTTTTGCTGGGAAATCCTAAACATATAGGTAGCTTGGCAGAATTTGGATGCACAAAAAAACAAAAACAAAAACAAAAACAAAACAATAACAAACAAAAAACCCTAATGACTTAGAAAAGTTCAGGGATAATTTGCTAGGCTACATATTCTCATATGATTCCTCTGAAAAATGAACAATATGAGAAAAATGATATTGCAAATCTTATTATAAATATTATAACTATATACATAATATAAGAAAAATGATATTGCAAATCTACAGATCAAAGAAGAAAACAGAAGTTCTTTTGTCAAAAATTGCTAGAGAAATGAGTTTTAGCCTCATTATGTTAATGTGAAAAAGCCTAGTGTTAGGAGAATTTGTGCAGCAGGATTTCCTTCTTTCTATACTTCCTCTTAAACCTTAATTTTTAATAAATCACTTTTTAATAAAACATTCACCAAATTAATAAAGTGTGAGGTGTTATATGTTGTTAACATTTTTTTCCATCTCACACATATTTTCAGGTCAGAAGGTATAGGAGGAGAAATTCAGGTTTTTTTTTTTTTACAATCCTTTATTTGGAATTTGTGGACAAATCCCCTATTTCAAACTAGTCACAGTTTCTAAACTAAGTATATCACATATTACCTGGGGTTTTCACAGTTACCTAAGCAAAGCTGTCAACAAAGAACATATCTAAATAAAGTATAACTTGTGTGCTGTCCTTCAAAATACACAAAGTCTTGTCAGAACATGTCAATAAAGGATAAAGAGAATCAGGAGATTTCACAAATATGTAGCTTAAAAAATTTTTTTTTTCTAAGAAGTAACATCTTCAAAATACATTGTGCCTATTTCTGGCTTTCAAAAAGCCAGGTAAGTCAAACCAGAAATGCAAACAATTCCAGAGCTACAAAGGCCCTTACTGATTATATATTCCAACTCCCTCATTTTATAGATGGGGAAACCAAGACCAGAGAAATAACCTGGTTAATTTGTGATTACTACACCTTGAAGATGATCACTACCATCACTAGCTTTGACCACCAAGGTGGAATTTAGTACTACAAACTTCCATATTTGCATTAGTTATAGAGAAGGCGAGTCTGAATTTTTACAGTAAAAGAATGAATGGTCAATGAAGCATTTTAAAGTAGAGCTTGTACTAGACTTGGATTAAGGAATAGATGGTAATCATTTATCTAACTCATTTTGAGAGAGTTACGATGAAAAGAACTCCAACTAGACTTACTTCAACAAGTTGTTGACAACAAAAAATGAGTGGTATAGATTAGAGCTCTGGACCTGGAGTCAGGAAAAAGTTGAGTTCAAATTTGACCCCAAGCACTTATGAGTTGTGTGATCTTGTACATGTCTCTTAACTATTGTTTGCCTCAGTTTCCTCATCTGTAAAAAGGAGACAAGAATAGAGCCTGCCTGCCAGGGTTGCTGTGAGGATCAAATGAGATTACATTTGTAAAGCACTTTGCAAATCTTAAAGTGATATAAAAATACTAGCTCTTACTATCTATTAGCTATACTAGCATACTGTTTTTATGTAAATGGCTAAAAACAGAAAGAATAAGAGAGGTCAAAAAACTTTAGACTATAGAGATAGCTCATGCTCACTTACATCAAGAATATTTACTTCAAGAAAAGATTTGGAAGGCTCTAGACAATATAACCCCCTAACAATATTACTAAAATGTAATGATTATATTTGAAAAACTGGAAGCAATTAGGTACTGATGTAAGATATTCTAAGAATCTGATTATATAGTCAGACAAATGATTTCATTTTTGCTAGAGCAAAGCGCAAATTAAAGTAAAACCAGAGAAGATAATAAAAATCAGAAAAATAAAGTTTTCAATTAAATGAATTCTAATCATCAATAACAAGCAAATTATTGATAAAAAAGGGGATATGGAGAAAAGAAACTTCAAAAACAATAGATGTAATTTCATACAGAAGGTTAACCAATGCACATCAGTCATCATAATGAGAATACTAAAATGTCTTAAAATGCTCCTTAGTCAGCTAACACTTGATTTACTTACAAAACAGAGAGATAAGGCAGCCAAGAGCAAGATTGATTTGGAATATAAACTCATTTGTAAAATCTTGTGGGAAAGGATGGTGGAAGACTAGCAATTATCACCTCAGAAAAACAGGGATTCAATGGAAAGTAAAACCAGTATAAAAAAATTGTCAAAGTATCCAACTAAGCAGAGTCATCCTAATGCTAATTAAGAATCAAGCTAGGTGGGCAACACAGACATCCCAACAAACAAGATATATACTGGACAAATGGAGATATCAGCAGAGGGAAGGCACTAGAATTAAAGGAGGAAAGAGAAAGGCTTCCTGTAGAAGATGGCACTTCAGCTGGAACTTGAAGGAAGCTAGAGATTCCAGGAGATGGAGATAGGTAGGGACAGAATTCTAAGCATGGAGGACAGCTACTGAAAATGTTCTGAGTCAGGAGATGAGGCTTCTCCTTTGAAGTTCAGCAAGGAGGCCAATGTTATTGGATTACAGAGTAGGAGGGTTTGGGTTAAGATGTAAGAAGTCTGGAAAGGTAGGTCACAAAGGCTTTTGAACACTAGAGGATTTTATATTTGATCCTGGTGGTGATAGGACAAATAAAACTGGAGTATATTGAGTGAGGTGGGGGGTGACATGGGCAGATCTGTGCTTTAGGAAGATTATGTTGACAGATGAGTGGAGGATGGACCAGAGTGGGGAGAGACTTGAAGCAGGGAGACCAACCAATAGGTTCTTGGAATAGTCCAGGTGTGAGGTGATGAGGGCCTGCACCAGGGTGGTAGTAGTGTCAGAGAGGAGAAGGGGGTGTATTTGAAAGATGTTGCAAAGGTGAAATTGATAGGCTTTGGCAGCAAAGACAGGAAAAGCAGTACGATTAATCTCCACTTGTGCTGGAGGCAATGCAGTTATTGAGAGGGCAATTCAAAAGACATTTGAAGGAAAAGAGCGAAAGGAAAATCTTAGGCTTTGTTGGTTGGGGGGGGTGAGAGGAGTGGGAGTGCGAAGGTAACAAAAAACAACATGGAAGTCAGCCTTTATGGAAGATTTAGGAGGGAACATCAAGCAGTCATTAGTAATAATCTATAGTAGGTCACATATTTACTGAAACACAACTGAATGGAAGATGTTAAGGAAATAAGATAGCACTATCTTTAATGTCTGTTTACTATAAAAAAGCCTTTTATTTTGTAGAAATGACCAACGAGGTTTTTCCCATGCATACATCAAAATTATGGAAAATTCATGGAAATATATAACAGAGTAGTTTCATTGACTACACTGATTTGAAATAGTAGGTGAAGCAATGATTCTTAAGTTATCTCTTCATTTGTTTTCCAGGCCAGGTTTTTTTTTTTCCCTTAAATAGGTGATTTTGTATTTTCTTCTATTTTCTCAGTATTTTGAATTTGTTTTTTAAAATTCTTGTTATCTCCTTGAGACACTAATCTCTATTTGGTCCATTATGATTTTTAATGAATTTGTTACTAGGATAAGATTTTACACTTCTGCTATCTCTTCTCCATAGTTCTCATTATACTTAATAATATCTTTTTTAAAATTATTACATCATTTCTTTGAGTAATTCTAATTGCATATGTTGGCAAGCTGCTTTTATTTTTCCTTTGAGGTTTTGATTGTAGGTGTTTTTGAGTTTGAGTTTTGAGAAATTCTTCTGAGTTTTTGTCTTGGTCATCTCAAGGAGCACAGAATTCCTTTTTTGTTTGCTTACTTATTGTTGTACATAATATTTTAAGAAATCATTAAATGAATTTTTCAGACATACTAGAACAAGAGAGCATTGTGAAAACAGAATCTACCAGTCAAGTCTTGAAAGAAACCTCCAAATCCCAGAAACCCCAGAACTCCCAGGAATGTCACTGCCAAAATCCAGAGCTTTGAGATAAAAGAAAAAATACTGAAATCAGCCAGAAAGAAAGAATTTAAATATCACAAAACTATAGTCAGGATCGCACAATATTTATCAGCTATCATGTAAGGGAGTGGAGCACGTGGAATGAGGTGTCCTAAAAGAAAAAGGAAAAACCAAAAGGTAAAAGATAAACCAAGAATAATTTATTCAGTAAAAGTGAGTATAATTTTAAAAGAAAAAAAATAACTTTCAATGAAATAGAGAACTTTCAAACATTCTTGAAGAAAAAAACCACAGCTGAAAAAGAACTTTAAAATACAAATATAGAAATCAAGAGGAAAATATGGTTATACAAATCATCAGCATTTGTATACACCAACAAAACACAGCAGTAAGAGAAAAAGAAAGTTCCATTTAAAAAGGAATACTACCAAATATATGAAACACATAGGGGTCTACCTAATAAGATGTATATGTACACACACACACACACACACACACACACACACACACACACACACACA
>NW_020940355.1:26787459-26919667 GCF_900497805.2 Vombatus ursinus
CACACACACACACACACACACACACACACACACACACACACACACACGAACTTTACAACTACAAACCACTACTTACAGAAATACAGACTGAAATAATTGAAAAACATTAATTTCTTATAGTTAATACTATTCAATATAATAAAATGTCAATACTACCTAAATTTGTTTGCTTATTTCATGTTTCATCAATTAAAGCATTAATTGGTTATTTTATAGAACTAGAAAAAATAATGAGATGTATAAAGGAAAACCAAGCAAAAAAATCTCAAAGGAAATAATGAAAACTAGTAGTGCCAGTTCTCAAACTATACTACAAAGCAGTAATTCTTAAAACTATTTGATATTGTTTGAAAAACAGAGACTGATCAACAGAAAAGATAAGGTAGGCCACATATGAAAGGAAATATAGCTAGTAGTCTAGTTTTCAATAAACATAAATACCGGGATAATAAACCAAATAAACCAAATACTGGGATGAAAACTCACTATTTGATAAAACTGCTGGGTAAAGTGGACAGTAGTATGAAAGATATTATATTTAGACCAATACCTCACATCTTATACCAAGATAAACTACAGATAGATGCATGATCTAGATTTAAAAAGCCTTATCACAAATTAAAGCAATACGGAAAAAGATTATAGATCAGATCTGTGGCTTGAAGAAAAGTTGATAACCAAACAAGGGATAGAGAGAATCACAGAAGATAAAGTAGATAATCTTGATGACCTAAAATTTTAAGAAGTTTTTGTACATCAACTAAAACAAAGCTAAGATTTAAAGGGAAATGATTAACTAGGGGGAAAATCTTTGCAGCAAGTTTCTTTGATAATGGTATAATTTCCAAGATATATAAGGAACTGATACAAATTCATAATGATAAATGATCATGATAAATGATCTAAGGATATGAGCTAAGGTAGTCATTAAGAAACCCAGACTATCTATAGCTATATGAAAATATGTTCCAAAGCACTAATATTTAAAGAAATGCAAATTAAAACAATTCTGAGATCCTATCTCATATGTGTCATATTGGCAAACATAACAAAAAAGAAAAATAAAAAAAATTGAAGATCTTTGAGAAAAGTCACATTGAGGCATTGTTGATAGACTCATTAATAAATACAAACATTATGGGCAAGCAATTTGGAATTACAAAAATTTATTACACACTGCATGTGCCATTTGACCCAGCTATTACACATTGATAGGCCTATACCCAAAAGAGACAAAAGAAACAGGAAAAGGTACTACATATACAGAAATATTTATAGCAGCTCTTTTTGTAGTGGCCAAAAATTAAAACCTAAATAGATGTCCGTCATTTGAGGAAATAGTCGATTAAATTGTGGTATATGAACATGATGGAATCTTAGTATACTATAAGAAATAGGAAGAAAATTATTTCAAAGAGACATGGGAAGACTTGTATGAACTATGCAGAGTGAAGTAAGAGAAATCAGAAGAAAAATTTATACAATAACATAAATATTATAAAAATGAACAAGTCTGAGGACTTTATAAACTGAGGAAGAATTAACTCAGCAGAACAAGAACAATCTGTAAAATGAAAACACTGTAAATACAAACATTCTGAAAGTGATTAAGAACTATAATCAATGAAATGACCAGTCATGCCATTCACTCCCTTATAGAGAGGTGATGGATTTTGGATGCAGAATGAGTATATGTGAGAGAGAGAGAGAGAGAGAGAGAGAGAGAGAGAGAGAGAGAGAGAGTGTGTGTGTGTGTAAACAGCCAAGAGAAACAGATTTCTGTTAATTAAAAAAAACCAAAATACTGAGGTTGGGGGGGCTACAGGTATGGAATATTGCATACACTTTCAAATAAGATTGCTATATTCTTAGTTTTGCCTAAAATATTCAAAAACAGGGGGTGATAACCTTAATTCTTTCTTCTGCTCACTGAAGAAGCAAATTCTATAGGATCTGAATAGATCTTCTTTTATGTATATGTGCCATTCCTATAAATAATGCATTTGGCCATACTCTACAGCCATGATTTCCTGTTTAAAGAGAATTGCCAGGGATACAATGTAGCTAAAGACTGAAAACAAATCCAACATTTACCTTGTCTGGAAGTAAGTCTAATATGAGCTTTGTCTAAATACACTGGAGCCTTTCTCGGAAGTTATCCTAGGAGTCCATAAGGTGAAAACTTCATTTAAGTGAGACCATTATGGTGTTTGAGTCGCTAAACCTTTATAGGAAAGGACCAGGATGGATAGGCCTTATGAAGTATGTTTTAAGTTAATAGCACTTCATTATATTGTAAAGGATAGAAAAAAGTTTGATCTGAGTTCTTTTATATTACAAATACCTGTTAATGATAAGGATGAATGAGATGCAAATTAAAGGAGGAAAGTGCTACATTTCAACATACCAAGTGCAGCTGGGTTAGATGTACTTTGATTTGTGTATTTGTCTAAGGGATGAAGGAAATGTCTACCTTAAAGTGCGCAAAAGACAGATGCTTTCTATGAATAATGGTTAAAATCAAAGGTCCCAACTTTAGTGGTTGGCCATGAATGTAATTGGCCAATGAGAAGGCCAAGAGGAGGTATGTTGAGTAATTTTTTTCAGTCATATCTGACTCTTCGTGACCCTATTTGGGGTTTTCTTGGCAAAGATAATGGAGTACCTTGTCATTTCCTCCTCTAGATCATTTTACAGGTGAGAAAACTGTTAAGCAAACCAGGTTAAATGACTTGCCCAGGGTCACAAAGACAATAAGTATCTGAGGTCAGATTTGAATTCAGGAAGATGAGTCTTCCTGACTCACTCTATCCACTATGCCACTTAGCTGCTGCTAATGGAGGTATGAATGGACAATAAAGTGGATTACAATCTCATCCATAAAAATACTCAACAATGAGATGTTTGTGGGATTGGTGTGCTTCTGTAGGGCAGAGGATGCTGTCTTTAATTATGTTTATGAGTGATGATGCATCCTACACTTAGCCAGGGGGTTTCCACAAATCGGAGGACACAAAGAGACCTATAGAATAGGAATAAAAAGAGCACATGCCTCAGAAAGTTGTTGTGAGGATCAAGATAGATAATGCATGTAAAGTGCTTCGCAAACCTAGAGGCAGTATATAAATGTTATCATCTTCTGCTGTTGCTGCTACTCCTCTTTCCTCCACTTCCCCCTCCTTATAAAACTGGTCCCAATGGCACTTCTATGCTCCATACAACTGGGCAAATAGCCAATCAACAAATCATTAACAAGCCCGTACTGTGTGCTACTCCACTAAGTGGTGGGAATACAAGGACCAAAACAAAATGATCTTTGCATAGGGACTACATACAGTTAAAGTGTTAAAGTATCTTGTGAGACCATACACACTTCCTATGAAGGCTGCTATTTGGACTTTTCCTGTATATCTTTTATGGTGCACTAGGAATCATATAAACTAATTTAAAACTTTCTATTCCCATTAGTTAATGAGAACTCTAATCTTATATAGTATGTATTCTATTTTTACCAGTATCATATTTAGATAGGGATATTTAACTATCTATTCTTCAGAGTATTAGGGCCACTATAAATGCTCAATATATATTTAATAATAACTATATTTATTAAGGACCTACTATGTGCCAGGCACTTACAAAGAAAGGTTAAAAAACAAACCACCCATTCCCAATTCTGAAGAAGCTCACAGTACTTGGGAGAAAATGTACAAACAAACACGTCAAAACAAAACACACATATTTAATATATACATACATGTATCTATACAGGATAAATTGGAGGTAACCAACAGAGGGAAGACACTGGCCCTAAGGAGAATATGAAAGGTTTCTTATAGAAGGTGGGATTTTAGACGGGATTTGGAGGAATCTTGGGAACCCAGGAGAGGGAGATGAGGAGAGATCACAGTATCTGCCAGGTACAAATATCAGACAATAAATACATTCTGGCACATGTCAAAAAGATTGTCCTTGAATTTTTTTTTTAAAGGAGGTAAGAGAACATTTGGAACATCTATAGATCAGATAACATTGATTCAGATGATATGTATACTGTGGCTTAAACAGAACTGATTAATGCATTTACCAAACCAAAGGGAATGAAATAGTAGGAACGTGACGTTGTTGCTATAAAATATTTTGCTCAGGATCGGAAAATTAATTGAAATGACCTTGAGTGTAAGCATGGTTCTCTGAATTATAAAACACTGGTCCTTTTATGAATTTTTTTTCAGCATTTCATTTCATAACAGGGAGGGAGGATGATAAAACAATGGAATAAATTTAGGTATTACTATATTTCATCAAAAGATAATGCTGCCCTTTGGTCTCTTTGAGATAGCACTGGGTGGTGCTCTCTAAAAAAAAATTTCTCCAGTTGCCATTACACTGGTCATCTGAGACTATTTCTAAATTCCCTTCAGATGCTTGAGGTCTTTATATGGATTAATAATTCTACCACTTGGCCAAGTTAACCATGCTGACCCCTTGATTCGTTTAGCTAAGTTTATTTTGAGAGTTGGAAACCTCTATGGGATTCTGGAATGAGTACTGTCTAATGGCACAATACATCATTTCATAATTTTGCCTCTATCTGCAAGATCAAGGATTAGGAAGATACTTAGCCACCATAATGCCTCAGTTTCCTCATCTGTTATACGATGATAATAATAGCACCTACCTCCCATTGTCGTTTTGTGAAAAATGAGTTGATATTTGCAAGTTCTTTTGTAACTTTAATATGCCATATAAATCCTGGCTATTATTTGTATGTGGTTGCCCCCATTAAACTATGGAGAACAGCCACTATCTTTTGCTCTTCTTTCTAAACTTTATATCATTTAGGAGAAATGTCCTTAAATGGTCAATTTCTAATTCTTAAAGAATACTTGGTTACTACTATAAGATCCACTTAAGGTTTATGTGTAGTATTTTTAAAAAACATGCCCTTATTGATTTAGAAGCTCTTGTTTGTGGAACAGAGGCATCATGGATACAGTGGAAAGAATTCTGAACTTGGAGTCAGTGAACCAAAGTTCAAATACTGCTTCTCTGACTTGTGACATGTGTGACCTTGGGCAAACTACTTCACTTTTCTGAGTTTCAGTGTCTTCATCTGCAAAAAGAGAGGCATAGACTAGTCCTTCCCACTAAAAATCTATGATCTTCTATGAAAAGCTATCTGTATATTTAAACAGTATAGCTGGCCTAATAAATGGAAGTTTACATGGAATGGGAAACTTTGGACCTGTTGCTTTTCAGTAGAAAATATTATTTATTTGAGTGTCGAGGTAACAACTAATTTGAGAAATCCATTATCTGAATCAACAAGAGATTTGTCAACCGTGGATTCATGTCCACTTTTGAAGTCATTAAGAGATTAACTAGGTGACTCAGAGAATACAGCACTGGACCTGCAGTTGAGAAAACTTGAGTTCAAATCCAGCCTCGGACACTTGCTATATTAATTGCTATTAAATGACTTCCTAAGCAAGTTGACCTCAGGTTGCTTATCTGTAAAATGGGGATAATAATAATAATAATGATATTGTATATAATATCATTATATACAATATATTGTATATACAATATATACAGTATATAATAATTGTATACTTTTTAAAGAGTCCCTTAGACAGTAAAGAGATTAAATCAGTAAATACTCAAAGAAATTAATTCAGATTGCTCATTGGAAGGACAAAGATTGAAGCTGAGGCTTAAAAAGTTTGGTCACATGATGAGAAAACAGGACTCACTGGAAAAGGCCCTGACGTTGGGCAAGATTAAAGGCAAAAGGAGAAGGGGACAGCAGCAGATGAGATGGAAACATAGTGTCACGGAAGCAACAAACATGAGCTTGGACAGACTTTGGGAGATAGTAGAGGACAGAAGGGCCTGGTGTGCAGTGACCTGCATAATAACATACAATATTATTATATATAATATTACATAATATACCTACATAATAATAATGACAATAACATTATAGCAACTAGCCATTTATATAACACCTGCTATGTGTCTTGCACTGTGTTAAGTGCTTTACTCAAATATTCTCTCATTTTATCCTTAAATAAACCCTGGGAAGTAGGTGCTATTATTATTATTTGCATTTTACAGTTCAGGACAGTGAGGCAAAGTTAAGTGACTTGCCCAGGGTCACATAGTTAGTGTCTTAGATCAAATTTGATCAGGTCTTCCTGACTCCAGGCTCAGGGCTTTATCCACTATGCAACTTAGCTACCTAACTATATCCCAGGGTTGTTATGAGGATTAAATGATGTAATTGTACAATTCTTTGCAAAGTTTAAAGCTACATATAAGTGCTACCTATTATGTTATTATTGACTAACAACAGAGTAACTAAGAAGCAACCTTGTATCCTCAACAAGGACAAGAAAAAGAAAATGGACAGAAATTCTCTTTTAGGATCAAAACCATTTCTTAGACCCTTTCTCTAATCTGTAAGGAAACTCAGCAACAACAAATGAGATACTAATTTGAACCTAGGATGAAGATGCACTACATTAACAATGAATGACTCACAGAGGCATTTACGGAGTAGAATAGACAGAACTGGCATTGTAGCCAGTTCAAATCCTGCCTCTTGGGAAAGTTATTTAACCTCTCAGTGCTCTAACCAACACTCTGACTTTTAAGTTGCAGAGATAGAACTTAAATTTATTGACAGAGGGAATTTCCCCATCTAGAAGTTCCCTACACAAAAAAATTACAATTCAAGACCCTAGCCCTGTCCTGTGTGGAAAAAAATGGTTTATATTGTTTTCCCAAGTGTTGAAAAATCACTGAAATAAATGTGCAAATCTTTTAGGAAGAAATACTATACTATAAAGCTAAATAGAAAACTTAAAATTCTTGTATTAGAAAAAGAAAAAGAAAATTCTCAATTCCATTCTGACATTTTGAGTTATTTCTATGTTGGTCCATTTCAGAAAAGTTAAAGCTTTTGAACCAAACCTAGAAAACAATTTAGCAAAAGAATTTAATCTTGCTAGCATTTTTTCAAATAATCACTTTGACAGAAATGGAAAGCAAGAAATTCTCTGTAGATAGGGCAAATGATCTGCTTCATTTTGCCAGCAGAGAAACAACTTGAATGTTTCCAAAATAGTGCCACGGAGGATAGATATTCAGTCACAGTCTTCAGCAAATGGTTTCCGGTAGGACGGAATATCATTAGTATGATTTCAGACATTTAGTGGGTATACTAGGTCCTTCTAAATCATTTACATAGTTCTCATTTAACTACATGGCATTCAGTGGTATGCATATTCTGAGTGCAAGGCATCATTAAGTGCCTCTGTGACAATTTTTGTACAATGTTGTGGCCATTAGCCAAGGGCAAAAGGGAGTAGGTACCATGTGTCACTTAGAGGTATTAATCCCAAAGGCAGCTTTCAGGGGAATATGATTCTATAATATGCACACAGACACTGAGGAATACCATGTCACTCAGAAGATAATCAAGAGAAAGCTTTTTAAAATTTGGCTTTCTGTGGATCCACCTGCAACTGAACAAAGACTTTCCCACCCTTCTTATGTTTTCAGTGATGTCTTGAAAGCTCTGTGCACACCTGTAGGGATTATTTATATGAAGAGCTGGAGTCCATTTACAGGTTATTTACCGGGGCAAGTAGGACAGTAAAACGAAATTGTTCTACAATTTTCAAGACCGTAAGCTGAAGAAAATCTTTATTATGCATAATGTAATCTTTTAAACCCTAGAATTAAATGATCTTATTTTTCATACTTCTCTGGCAAGTTATACACTCATAATTTTATCTTGGTGTGTGCACGTTTGTGTGTGCAACCAGATTGAAGAAATACCTTCCTAATTTTAAGAGTTCATAAATAGTAGAAAAGGTTTGAGGTTGGGGGTGGAGATGAGGGTATGAACAGACTTATTTTGACTTGAAAGAGTATTTGATTCCACTGAGAGTTATTCAAAGGTGACCAGTTAACATAAGCAGTAAAAGATAGTACTAAAAAAGAGAGGAAGGTGGAAGAGTCCAGGTGAGGCTGAGATCTATGACATAGTGGTCTGGAAAAGAAAAAATCTGCCACTAAACTGTTGGCTTGAATGTCTATATAATTAGTAAGAAAACAAATGGCAAATTGAGGTCTTCACATTTGGGAAAACACAGATGCTAAAGCCCTCTCAGGCAGAAATTAACTTTTTCCTTGGAATTAAATCGTGCCTGCAATATGTCTGACAAATCTGAGAGAAAACTTTCGTAGTACAAGTATGACATGTAAAATGAACCTTATCATGCTTTGGCCCTTACGGCTGCAATCCAAATCACACATTTATCCAGCAAAGTGTTCGGGCCACACAAGGAAGGAAGTCTTCAGCTACTGAAGATCATTAGCGGTGAGTGAAACCACTGTCAGCTTATTGGGCTTGGTCTCTGAGCACTCATACAAAGGACGGAAAATGTTGGCGCCACTGGACCTTTGCCCAGCTCACCCCTACAGCTGAATATATGAAAAGCTGAGCCTTTATAATGAAGTAGACAAAAAGGTGGTATGAATCCTCAAGTACATTAATCAGCAGGGGAACAGGCTACATGTCATCTCATACTCAGCTTCATGGCCAAAACTGAAGAGAAGGGGAGGCACCAGAACAACATTAGAAGCATCAAGTGTCCTCCCTTCCTAGTGTATGGAAAGCTCATCTAAGAGGTGTCAGGATAAAACATGAGAACTGCACTTGTATTCAGAGACAAGGAGGAGTGATTCACTATATCATGGCACAAGTAAGGAAAGAGGAGGTTGTAATAAAAACTTTATAAGGTGAGATCTAAATCCTGAATGCAACACACAATTACAAAAACCTCTTTTTTGCCTTTTCTTCCTTTTCCTTCTCCTCCCCTTCCTGAGAGAGCATAGCAAGACTGTAATTAAATCGTAAATTACTTAACACAAGGAGACTTATGCTTAGATTAATGACAAATCTTTATGTAGAAAAAAAATCCACACCCCACACATACTTTGGATGACCTGTTACTCTCAGCAAAGTTCTAAAACCCAAACCAAGAAAACAATAAATTCTTTTTTTTTGTTTTTGCTTTAGATGGATGAATACTGGATAGCAAAGTGTTCATTATTCAACAAAAGGATAATTTATGGAGATGGAAATGAAGATAAGACAATGTTGTCCATTAGACAAAGTCAATTAAGAGGTTTATATCCTAACTATAATGTCTTGAAATGTCTTCATAGGAAATGTTTCCATTAAAAAAAAAAAAAGCAATGCATGCATTCCATTAATACTTAGCAGAATGCCACCAGTTTTACTCATTTAAAAATAAAAATGTCTTTATACACATAACAGATTTAACATAGCAAGTTTATTTCTAAAAGAAATTTACAGGACATTCTAATAAAACATTTATTAAGGATATTCTTTTAGAATCTACTAGTGGAAATCTAGCAAAGGAAAAATAATGACAAGTAGATAAAAATATTTGTTATGTTTTCAATTACACTGATCAATGGGATTTTTTTTTCAATTATGATCAAACTGAAAGATGTTCCTTCTACATTCTTTCATTACTACTCTTTAAAGCAAATATTCCATTTAAAATTTCCTCAGTAGTGAAAAGAGTAGCCAAGCTATTTTAAGACACATTTCCATTTGGCAAGACAGACATGGACCAACAAAGTTGCATTTCCCTGAGCGATTGCTCTGAAGGTCCCAAGGGCTACGGGAGGTTACCTAATGTCAGGGGCACCATGATAGATCTTCTGTCAGTCTGTTCCAGTTGGGATCCATCTTTTTTAGTACATGACAACTATGTGGAGAGTACTCAGATTACTATTCTCCCTCATTGGTTTAAAAAACAAACAAACTTCTTTATACTCCTTTGTAAGACGAAATTAAAAATAACTTAGTTTTTGGCTAGTATTTCTCAGCACAGTAACTGCCTTTATCCAACATAAATGTGTAATTCACCAGATAGTTCTTTTTTTAATGGAGGGTTGGTAAAACAGTAACATCACACAAAACTATCCAATAAGCAATCCCCCAAACAGTCCAACATAAATCATTTTAGGAAGAGTATTCATAGACTTTTAAATTCCTGTTTCATTCAGTTTCATGGCCCCCTGTGAGAAAATTTAGTCACGTGCATTTGATTCTTGGCACAGGGAATTATTTGATTCCAAAAGGAAGCCTGAAAGACAATCAGACACAGCACGCATGCCCTGAGCTTCTCATCTCCGTATTTTATTAGGTTTCTAATAGGAAGCCGACCTCTTCTACATCAAACATTTTAAATATATACAAGAGAAAGCTATGTCTGGGCAAAATAATGTTAGTCATTAGAAAGAAGCTATATTTTTGCGAAAAAGTAATTATGCCTTGCTTTTTCTCCCTTTTCCATACTCAAACATGATTTGAACATGCTTTTGAAATTTCCAGCAATTTTCTTTATGATACTTATAAACCACTGACATTATACATCAGAAATCAAAACAAAAGCACAAATGGTGCCACAATTGTCTAAAAAAACATTAATTCTGTAAGAATCAGCTAGTGGTCAAACTGGGAAGGGAAAGGCCGATTATAGTGCTTGAGTGAAAATAATCAAAGAGTTCAAAATGAGAGTCAAAGACTTCTAAAAACACTAAGTTTGGTCAGTGAACTCTCTTTCTCTGTGTGTGTCTCTCTCTCTCTCTCTCTCTCTCTCTGGAGTCTGGCAGAATTTAGAGTACACTTTAAACATCCAATTTATTTTACATATTAAAAGTCAGTGAGGACAGTATAGTAGAAAATTTTAAACTTCAACTTGGCACCAAGAATAAAATGCAACTTTATTATTCCCTGAGTTTGACAGATATTAAATCCTTAGTTAATATGACAGATTCATTCTTTGTGGGAGGAAGATTACCCACATTATGCACAATGGCAGAAATTAATACTCTAAATTGTTTGATAATAATAATATAGGAAAAAATTTAACTGAGCACATAAAGTTTTTAAGCTCTTGTTCAGAGGTAGGCAGGGCAGTAAAGTGAAAGGAACCCTCAAATGGAAATGTAGAGACCTGGTCCTAGTCTTAACTCTGCCATTTTCATATCTCTAAGGCTCAAATGAGGTAAATGAACTGGATGATCTCTCAGGTTCTTTCTCATTCTAAATTGAATGAGTCAGGCATCTCAGATTGCAGAAGGAAAGAGGGACCGGGCCCATTCAACTTGCTTAGCCCAGCACGAAGTGCTTTGGATGATGATGGAACTTGAAGATGTGAGTTAGTGGATTTAATCTAAATAATTTATTTGTATCCTGAAAAGGAGTGGGATATAAATTTAATATTTAAGAAAATAAAGGATTTTACACATTAGTTGAGTTTGTGGCAGTTAGGTGGTACAATGGATAGAGTGCTAGGCCTGCAGTCCAGAAGACCAGAGGCCAAATCCAGTCTCAGACATGTACTAGCCGTTGACCCTTCACAAGTCACTTAACCACTGACTCAATTTCTGCAACTGTAAAACAGGGATAATAGCAGAACCTATTTCAGAGGCTTGGTGTGAGGATCAAATACTTTTGTAAAGCATTTAGCACACATAGTAGGCATTCAAAAAAAATACTCATTTCTTTCCCTTCATCACTACCTACTTTTCCCATTATGCAATGTACTACATAACCTTAAAGATTTCAAGGTATAACTGCTTCTGAGGTAAAAAGAAATGCCACTGCGAAAAATCCAGACAGGATGCACAAAAGTAAAATGAGATTGCCAGAAGATTGAAATTCAGGATTTACTTTGCAAGCCTGTTCACTACTCTTATAATCTATAAAGAACTAGGAGTCAAGTTAAATAATTATAGATTAGAGATGAGGTGTCAAATATGCAGCCTGTGGGTCACATGTGGCCCACAACACTCTTAAGTGCAGATTAAATGTATAATTATAAAATAGGGATAATAAAAGCACCTATTTCACATGGTTGTTTTGAGGACCAATTGAGTATGTAAAGCACTTTGCAAACCTTAAAGCTCTATATTAATGTGTTTTAAATATATTATTAAAACCTAATTGGGAAATATTTAACAAAATAAAAAATAGACAAAAATGGATAATATTGCATTTTATTTATATATATATATATATATTTTAGGCAATTGGGATTAAGTGACTTGCCCAGGGTAACACAAGTAGTAAGTGTCAAGTGTTTGGTCTGAGGCCGGATTTGAACTCAGGTCCTCCTGACTTCAGGGCTGGTGCTCTATCCACTGTGTCATCTAGCTGTCCCATAATATTGCATTTTAAAACTTAAGTCAACATGTGGCCTGCAGGGACCTTATGTACAGTTTAGTGGTCCCCATTTCTCCGAGTCTGACACCATTGGATCTAACCAATCTAACCTGAATTTAAATAGTTCTCCTGTTTTACGTGGTTATGAATGTACCTTTTGGTAAATTGCTTTTAGTACTGTTTACATTATTCAGAGGAACTTAAGATGGAGTCAAAGTTGGAAGTGACCTCAAGATTCCTCTAGTCCAATTCCCTCATTTTACAGATGAGGAAACTCAGACCCCAGCTGACTCTACCACCACTACCACCAACACCACCACCACAACAGGTAACATTTATACAGTGCTTTAAGGCTTACAAAGAGCTTTACATATATTACTCATTTGGTCCTCACAATAACCATGCGGAATAACACAATAACCATGTGTTATTATTATCCTGATTTTACAAATGAGTAAACTGAAGCTGATAGAGGTTAAGTGACTTGCCTAGGGTCACACAGCTAGTAAGTGTATGAGGCAGGATTTGCACTCAGGTAGGATGTCCTGACTCCCAGTTCTGTGCTGAGATTCGCCATCTAGCTACCTGTTCAGTTGTCAAGTGACTGGCCCATGGCCCTAGAGGTTTTAAGCATTTGATGTGTGATTCTAATCCAGGGCTTTGGAGTCAGAGTCAATGCTCTTTTCAGTATCACAATGCTTTCACTTTAAATTTTTTGTTGTTGTTGCTGGCTAGAGATGATGGCAAATATTCAACAGTTTTGATGAATCTGTAAGGTATTCAGAGAATTCCAGCTAATTCTTCCTCCTCCCCCAAATTAATAATTAAGTTTAAAAAAATGTCAAGGAAAATGAAAAGAATCCTTACTTCTAACTCCAGCAGAAAAATCAAATGGAAAGAATGCTCATAATCTTTCTGTATGTAAGAGAAAAAATGCTCTCTTATTGTTATGGAGCTGCCTCTAAAAGTGAAGAGAAAGAGTGGGTGAGGGTGGTCATTAAACTGATTGTATAAACTCGTGTTTCTTCACTGATTTTGTAGATTTTTACCTTTTCCCTCTATAAATTTCTATTGGCTATCCTTGTAAACCACTCATTCCGCTACAGCTAAACTTTCATTCAGAATAGAAGACACCTGAATTACATAAATCTCTAACACAAAGTAACATTTTCTGTGCAGAGTAAAAGCCGTCGTGACAAAGGTAATGAAGAAGAATAGCTTAAACAAAGTGCTTTAATGAGATCCAGCTGCTGCTCCATCTCACTTGCTGATAAGACTGTGCTAATCTTACAATGGAGACAGTTTGGAAAAAGGTTAAAATTCAAATGCAGGAAGTAAAACTCTTTATATTTCATTGGCTCAATTTCCTTTTACCCTGCAATCATCTTCTTACAAAATTTAATTTTCAAAAGGTTCAGCTCATGTCACTAACCTTTAAAAAGGAAAATAATATTTAAATTGAATATTAAAGGGCAGAAGTATTGTTCTTTGGGGGAAAAGCCCACTGACCTATTTGTGTTTGCTCATTTTTTTCCCCTTAAATCATCAAAAATTGGATGATAAAGTAACTTTGAGATACATTAGAATTATTAAATAGTTATAGCAACTTCTGACAATCATAGAAATTTTCTATAGGAACTTTAGGAATATCATAGGAACTTCTTTAATATCCTTCATCTTTGGATGTCAGCATTCTTTAAAAGTACTAATTATTTTTTCCATTGTGGATTACATCTATGTCTTCAGATCAAAAGAGATAAGGGAAGAAATGCTTCATAACTAAATTCATATCAACAATTAAGTTTTAAAACATTCAATTAAGTAGTTTCGTTATTATCCATTTCAAAGATGTCTCATTTTCATTTTTCAAAATGTAAAAGAAAAGCTTAAATAGATAACTTGGTAAAGGATTAAATTTTGCCAAAGTCATCCTGGCAGGTACTAAAATATAACTAATATTTATGACTCTGCCCTTCCCTCAAAGGGATACCAGTAATTTCTCATTAACATAATAGGAAGTTCCACTAAAGTTATAAAAACATACTCCTTGAAGAAAGAAAACCCTCAAAGGAACCTCTTAGTATAAACTTGTTAAATTTTACTCAGGAATCTGTCTTCAAGACAAAGGGATCTTCTCTCAGACTCCCCAGTTTTTACTTGCCTATACAACTGCTTTAAGAATTGCTGAAAGTGCTGATCATCATAGTAGAGTTCAAATATTAATGCCTCCTTTCTTTATGTGAGAGTAATGTCATTAACATCTCTTTAGAGGATCATGGGAAATTCTCCCAGGGAAATTTTCACATCCTCAGTGGGAGAAATAAATACATGATTGCTTTATAGAAATAATCTGTACATCTGAAAGGTGAAGGCACTGTTAGACCTAATCATGCAGAAGCCAAAGAGTTAAAATCAAGGAACTATATTCTTGCAGGCTGATGAAACCTTCCTGTTGGGAGTTCCTTTCAGAGTGAGTGGGAAAGGAACAGTATTAATAGTTATGGCTATGCTGCACTTTCCCACAGGTCTGGACAGGATCTCAAGATCAGCATTTGCCTCTCAGAAAGGAAGACCTGCATCGACAGCAGACACTGGAAACTCTGGGCCTCACAGGGAGGAAATGGAGGACCTGGGAGACAAAACTCAAGCTGTCCCTCACACTTCAGCTGCCCACAGAGGGCTCTGAAAGGTCTGACAAAGAACCCCCCACCCCTCCCTTTTTGTTTAAGGGCAAAAGGCATATTGAGGTCAGTGGCAGGTACCTGTCTCTCGACTTTTACGCTGCTCATACAAAACCTCCCACATGTTGAACCCAAAGGAATGTTCCATCCTGGCAGGAAGTCTCCAGATACAGGAAAAACTAATAAAAAAAAAAAAGGGGGAGGAGGTTTTTACCCACCCCTCTAACCTCAGCTCCTACTTGCCCCTCCAACGTCTCACCTTACAAATTTGTAAATGAACTTATTAGAGGCTATCGTGCATTTTTTTTTTCCTACAACTACAAAAATAAGTAGTTTCAACTCTGAGGCTACTAATCCACTCGGTCTGCTATGTCCCTGAATTTTGGGAAGTCTATTGGGAAACAAACACATTTCCTAAACAGCATGTGCAATAAGTCAAAATCTCTTCCACACTAGCATAGTTGAAAATGTTTTCTGATGATTTCACTGACTTTCACAATTATCCAAAGCAAATATGACTGCACCAAGGAGTTCAACCAGTGTAAGTTCAGGTATTAGTAGTGGCATTGTTTCCTCAAGCTGCCTTGATTATTTTTTTCTACTGAAAGCTATCTCTGTAAAATCTCGGGTTAGCCAGTGTTACTTCAGACAGAACATAGCTGTGGAATTCAAATACCAAGAACAGAACAAATACTGTAGTAATTGATCTATAAAAGTTTCTTGATTCCCTTAGTCCAAAGATGAAGATATGGAGAAACAAAACAATCTTTTTTTCTGCCTATTTTTTCAATGGTTTCTTTAGAAAAGGGGGAAGGCCACAGCTATTTTTCTTGACTTCTCTTTGAAAGCAGCATTCCGAGTGTGATTTACTTAATATAGCCCTATAAATCAGCTAATGCAACAATAATCTCCAGATCTGCATGTAAACATGGCTATTAAAGATATTATGATGACTGTGTTTGCTTAAAGCTATATGATAGAGCTCATCTTCAGGCATGCAGCTTTCATCCAAGGTAAGAAGCTTACCAAGCAATTATTATATATACATGCAGGAAAAGGATAATGGGAGTTATTGAAATATTGTGCTACTTCACAACAATAAAATTTTGAGCAAGAAAAAGCATTATTATACACATGACTTAATTTACTGTACAAAACCTAATTAACTTCATTTCACAGTGGCCCATAACACTAGTGATCATTAATTGCAAAGAAATATTTAGCTCACCAAAAAAAAACCCTCCAAAAAACAAAAACAAACAAAAACAACTCAACAACAAAGAATTGAGCATACCTTTTGATTCTGTTTCTTTAGGAGGTTTAATCTGATAAAGCCTGGGGTGTTTCTTTTAAAATGAAGATAGAAGAACTAAATACATAAACCTAGTGGTGATAACATTTTGATTCACAAGATGTAGATTTGTTTAGTATTGTGATCTGTGAAAGTTAAGTAATTATTCTACCCATGACCATTACACTAAAAACTGTAAACTACCTACAATTACTAGCATGATCCCTAACCTCTGAAAGGTGGTAATCCAGTATTGGTTGTTAGCTGTCAAATTTATTTCCCTTTGGTGAAATATAACCTGGATTTAATTACCAGTCATTCTTGATACTTTATGGAGCTGTGCTCAAGCACTGTGGCTTTGACATTTAACCCCTGACCCTTAAATATTTACCAGCTTTTAAACTGGTTGTGTACAATTATCCCTTCAAGTATATCTTAGATCCATCATCTTGACCACTCCAACCAACTCCAAGTCAGATATACCATTTTAACTCATGATGTAATTTTCACTGAGATGGAAAATAGAACCATGCTGCCCCACAATGGGCTACCTCAGGCAGAGTTTAAAATGATTTACATATGCCTGAAGCTACCTGTTGAATGGGGTGGGCTATTTATTTGTGCCATACTAATGTGGTACTATGAAATTAAAACTATCATTGCTGAGTAGTTATACCTTAGGACAAGTTGGACATTAGTTATGCTCTTGGCTCTGTTACTGACTGAATATGATAACTTGAGTATGAGACACTGAGCCAAATCTGAAGCTTTTTTCAGAAAAAAAAAAAAAGCAACTTAGTGCTCAATTAATAGTCACTGGAATTTTCTGAGAATCATTTTTTAATATTCTGAGTAAAGACCTCAAATGACAAATATTCACAAGTATCCATTATTAATGAGAGAAGCATTAATATTCCTAATGTTAAAGAAATGGGTTTTCATGAAGAGAGGAAAAGTCTTTCCTAGAGATTTAGATTTTGAAGAGAATGAAGTCAATGATATAATAAGCCTAGAAAAAGCACACATTCCCTCATTTGAATATATATATAGCCAGGGACCATAATAGCATCCCACTACAACTTACCTTATCAAAACTCTCAAAACACACCAATAACACCTCATACAGAGTAGGGGATCAGTAAAAGTTTGTTGAAAAAAAAATGCCGATATTAATATTGTGGTCATAATAACAAATTTCCCAAAAGTAGGCAAGTTGTCAAGGAAACTAAAAGAAGTTTATGCAAGTAGGAAGAAGAATTTGGCTGAGAGAAAGTACAGCCAGAAAAATGGAGGAATGTACCACTGAGAACCCCTCTTCCTGATCAGAGGGAATGAGAGAGACAAGAACAAGAGAAGTATTTGCTGCTGGTGGGGAGCCCATATGCTGAGTATAAATTAGGGCCAGATGCTCGTTTCTGGCTACTTTAAGAAACCAGTCTGGGTCAGCTGTATTTCCAAGTAGAACACTATGAGGAGACATTCAGCTTTGAAGCCCAGCTGATGTAGACGCTGGTTTTCTGAAAGAAGCCAAAAACGGCATGTGAATCAGCTGGATTAAAAAAAAAAAATCTGTATAAGAGTAATAATGTGTGGTCTTGAATAGTGTAATCTCAATAAATGGCTTTCAGGTTGGGCAAACGTTTCAACTTCATTTTGGCACTGACCCGATCTGGCAGCTAGTTATTATTTTATTCAATACAAGAGCACACTATTGCATAATTAGCTTCCATTGAATGCATAACTCAGGTTAAAGGCAAATAAAGCAAACCTCCTAATTTATGAGCCAAATTTATTTCATGTTCCCCTAAGGTTAATGCATAGGTGAAGCAGTTAGCATATAATTTGGGTATCAGGGATTTAAATAATTACATATTTTATCTTTCCCTACAAAATTTTCAAGTTTTATTGACGTTTTAAATTCCTGCACAGCTCGCAAAGTCAACAACAACAACAACAGCTTGCAAAAAGAAACAAGAATAAGGCAGACAATGAAAAGACATTTAGGGAGCACAATTTGTGGAATATTACAGAAAAGTATCTCATTTTTTTACTTTCAGCCATTATTACACCCTGAAATGTTTTTTTCATAATGCTAATCTTTGCTTTGGTTGGCTCAAAAGGTGAAATTTCTTGTGTAGAGGAATTTCACTAAGCACGTTCATTCACTTGTAGTTATATGAAGTTGGAAAATAATTCATAATCTAACTCTAATTACATGCCCCACCCCTACCCTACCCTACTGCTTTACCACCATTATTGTAGGCCTCGGCCGCCTTGCCGCTAGTCACTTACCTCTTCCAAATACCTTTCATACTGCTACCTTTCTAAGCTTCCTAATGCACAGGTCTGAGTATATCCACCAATTCTTGTGCTTAAAATCCTCCACTATGAGAAAATTTTTAAAATGAAAATTATATTTAGATATTTAGAAATGTTTGTTAGACAAACACCATTCAGACAGATGCATAGTTCTGTAAAATAAAACTCCATAGTTTAGTATTTAAGGCACTTTGCAATCTGGCTGCAATATAACTTTTTAGCACTATTTGACATTATTCCTCTTTACATTCTTTAATATTTGGCCAGATCACTGACCTAATCTTGATTTGTGAAGCCTTTACGACCTTGTGTAGGATGCACCTTTATTTGGAATGAACCATCTCTACATTTCTCCTCATCTTTCCGTATATCACCAGAGTTTAATTTGGTTGTATCAATCTCCACGAAAGTTTTCCTAACCTCTCCAGATAGAAGCAAATCCTCCCTGTTCAACTCTCTCATAGACACTCCATTCTAAGCTGTGGTATACTTATCAGTGTACAAGTTCTATTTCCCTTAAAGGTTGTAAACTCCAGGAGGATAATAATAATGATCACAGCTGACATTTATATAGCTCTTTAAGGTTTGCAAATGTATGAAGGACTAGATCATTTTTTTGTATGAACATAAGCTAACACAGTGCCCTGCAAATATAGGCAACTTAATAATTGTTTTTTGTTGTTTTTGAATTTATGTGGGACCCATGTATTTGGAAAATAACTAGGACACAGAAACACAAATTTTAACAAACAGTATCTTGAATGATTAGATATTTATATGTACTGAAAAATCATTTTTCATCAAAATGTGCAAGGATTTTAATCTAAGGACACTCACAATTCATATTCTGCAGTTCTGTAATTCTGTTTTACTTCAATTTATCACTTACAGCAAAATTTCCCATTTTCTTAAGAGACACATGTAGGAAAGGATTATTAACCTGAGGCCCATGAATGTGTTTCTTTTTAATATTTTGATAAATATATTTTTATTTAATTGGTTTCCTTTGTAATTCAATGCATTATATTTCATACATTTTTAGATATTATTCTGGGAAGTAGTCGATAACACAAAAAGGTTAAAAATGCTGTCATAGAGTATACTTGTGTATGAATCAATCAAACAGTTACTATCAGCCAACACTATTGTAGACATTTTTTGTGGTTGTTCAGCTGTTTCAATGGTGTCTGACTCTTCGTGACCCCATTTGGGATTTCCTTGGCAAAGATAATGGAGTGGTTCACCGTTTCCTTCTCCAGTTCATTTTAAATAATGAGAAACTGAGGCAAACAGAGTTAAGTGACTTGCCCAGGGTCACACAGCTAAGAGTCTGAGGCCAGTTTTGATCTCATGAAGATGAGTCTTCCTGATTCCAAACCCAGAGCTACACCCATTGTGCCACCTATCAGACTTGTATGGTAGGCATTATGTTATCTACACAATTTGAATTTAAAAAGTTTGCTGGACAATCTGTATTTAAATACAATTGCTGGTGTAACTTTATTAAAGACAAACTTTTATCACATCATAAAATTAATTCCATAAATGAATGGAATCAGAGAGAAAAAAATTGAAAGGAAAAAGAAAAACCAGTTAAAGGGAGCACAGTTTCACCAGTCCATCTTTGCTTTGAATTACTTTTTTTTCCTTTCTGATTTGGAATAAAGTTTGTAACAAGAAGCCTTACACCCACAGCAAATAGCTGAAAACAAAATTTATTTATATAATTATATTACTACACTCCATATTTGAAAAATAAGCCAATCATACAATTTTAGACACATTTGAAATGATCTAGTCCAACTTCTCCATTTTACAGATGAGGAAAACAAAGCCACAGAGCCAGTAAATAAACATTTATCAAATACCTATTATGTTCCAGATACCATGTTAAACTTAGGGGATACAAAGAAAGGTAAAAGACAGTCCCTTCTCTCAAGGAATTTACAATCTATTGAGAGAGACGACATGAAAACAACTATAGACAAAAAAAAATCTATGTATGGGATAAACTGGAAATAATCAAAAGATGAAAGACATTTGGATTGGGAAAGGCTTCCTATAAAAGGTGTGATTTCAGCAGGGACTTGTGGAAGCCTGGGAAACCAGTAGATGGAGATGAAAAGGAAAAGCATTCCAGGCATGAGGGTAGCTAAAGAGAATGCCCATAGCAGAGAGATGAAGTTTCTCATTCTAGGAACAGCAAGAGAGTCAGTGTCAGCAGAATGAAGAGTTCGTGATTACTTTGGAGGGTGTTAAGGCTGAAGAAAAAGGGAAAGGGGGTAAGGGGGAGAAGAGTTTGAAAGACTCTCAATGCCAAAGGATTTTATATTTGATCTTGGAGGTTATAGGGAGCCACTGGAATTCACTGAGTGAAGGGGTGACCTGGTTAGACCTGTGCTTTTAGAAAAATCACTTCGGCAGATGAGTGGAGGACAGACTGGAGGGAGGAGACCAACCAGTAGGTTATTGCAATAGTCCAGGCATATAGTGATAAAGCCCTGAATCAGGTGGCAGTGTCAGGACACATTCGGGTACATGCAAGAAATGATGCAAAAGTAAAACTGACAGAGCTTGGCAAAGAGTTGGATATGGGGGGAGGGGGTTGAAAAAGTGCAAGGAATCAAGACTTTTCCCAGGGTCACACAGTTAGTGAGTGCAGAAGCAGCACTAGTATCTTAGCATCTAAGATCTTCAGCTGGAAAGGACTACTGTCAAATGCCTTTTCTTTTTTTCTCTCTCTCTCTTTCTTTTTTTCTTTCTTTCACAAGTGAGGAAACTGAAACCCAAGATGATTAAGTGGCCAAGGTCATCAGGTCACACAGAGGTAGTAATGACTTAGGTGTAGGTCCTCTGATTCTAGAGCCAGTGCTCTTTCCATGGTGCCTCTTTTGATGTTCTTGAGTCGTTTCAGGACTCTTTATGACCCCCATTTGGGCTATTCTTGGCAAAGATACAGACATGGTTTGCTATTTCCTTATCCATTTTACAAATGAGGAACTGAGACAAACAGGGTTAAGTGATTTGTCCAGGCCCACAGCCAGTAAGTATCTAAGGCTGAATTTGAACTCAGGTCTTCCTGACGCTAGGCCTGGCACTCTATCCAGTGCAACATCTAGCTGCCCCCATGATGCCACATTTAACTACTACCTTGACAGAAATCTGAGAAGGCTAATGGTGAAGTTCTTACACATTAGGGATACCCAATCTATTGATTATGACTGGTTGATTGAAGAGCCGGACTTGGTCACTCGTAGAACAAGAGCCATTGTCATGACACCTGGGCTTCCCAACGACATGACCAGTAGGCTTTGTCACAGTGGATCCGGGGGCACAGAGGTGCTCCTAAAGCTCCACCCAACTTTCTTTTCTCATGGTTTACTATTAACCTCCCTTATTATACCTGGTTTATAGACTTTCTCATGGATAAAGTAAAAGTGAAATGTGGTTCACCTTCCAAGCAGTGGTTTTCACAAAGAGAACATACTAAACTTGCAAAGTTAATATGACAGCAAACTTTTCTCATATGTTTCTTAAGTTGTTGTATATTAAGTGCACACTTCTCTGGCACTTTTTCCCACTTAAACTCTAAGGCTGAAATATATGTGTGTATATGTATATGTATAAATATATATGTATATGTGTGTATATATGTATATGCATATATACACATATATTTAGTAAAAGTAAGTAATACATATAAAAATAATAATTTAGCTGGTACAATCATATAATGCAACTTTAAAACTTCCTGGTAAGTAATATAACTTGTGTGCATTTGTTTTCTTAATGATTTATATTTGAATTAACTTAGTATAATGGAAAGGACACCAGGTCTGGTGTTAAGAGAAAAGGATTTTGATTTCAGTTCAATCACTTAACCTCTCTTTGCCTAAGCTTCTCTACTTGTAAAGTGAAGGAAGTGAAATGTATGATTTGGAAGGTACTTTTTGGTTTTAAATCTATTATCTTAGGATGCTACTTAGTACCTGTGTGACCTTAGTTAGCGCTTCCCCTTTTAGGAACTCAGTCTCCCCAAACAGAAAATAAGGGAAGTTGGAATAGACAAGGTTCCCTCTAACCATAGAACCCTCTATCATGTATACGTGCATTTTACAATGTTTTCTTCCAAATTTATGGAATGATATTGGTGAACTAAGTGTATGCCTAGACTGGATTCATTTAGCAGACATATTTCAAAAACATCTTTTAAAAAATCACTAAAAATTAGTTTTGGCTTAAGTATATAAACTCTATTGTGAGTAGGTGATTTCCTCCACATGTATATTTCTACTTAATTGAAAGAGATAACAGAGAATTTCTTTTGCAGTCTTTAATGATACCTTTTCAGACTGTGAATGCTGCCATAACAAAATTATTCTTTCAGCTAAAAGAAAGTCTGGCTTGTGGGAAAAATTATAGATTTTATAATTCCACAAAGTTAGTGATGCTAAGATCTCAAAATTTCCTATTTACATCACACTTTTGGATCATTTAAAAATACAGTCATAATTAATGTGAATCTGATTTTGCTTATACAGAATGAGTGGAAACATTTGAAAAACTGCTATATCTGTCTATCTATATTAGTAGTATTCATGTAGCATATTATATTTCAGTCAAAATCCAATATCACTGCCTAACTCTTCTATGAATCCCCATCTTATGGATTTAAAAACTAGGGTGAAGTACATTCAGAGGGAGAGTCACTTGCACAAGGTCTTACACTAAGTCAAGCACAAAATGTTAGTTAGATCCAATCATTACTTTATCCTCACTATAATATTTCTTCTTCTAAGATGGAGTTGGTGGGCTAATGCAGAAATCTGTTTTACATAACTGCACATACATATTTGTAATATGTTTTGTTATCCTGTCTTCTCATTGGGTAGGGCATGAGTTTATTTCTCTTCAAGATACAATCAATCCTCAACTTTCATGGGGTAGTGTTCCTAGAAACCCATGAGAAAGTAAAAAATTCAGAATGCTGATCCACTTAACCTATGGGAAATAGGGGGTTAGATTTCCATGCCCACCAAAAACTTTAATATTTCACTAGAGATTGATGAAAATACACTATTCCACATACAATTTTTTATAATAAAACATTAATTCTGATAATATGCACTTTTCTTAACACTGTAAACATGAAATAACCCATAAAACACAGGGGAGAGGAGAGGCAATGCCAGACAGGACCAGGAAGAGCAGAGGTGGTGATGTCAGAAGAACCCTGAGGTAAAAAAGGGAAAGGAGCAACCTGCATCTCTGATCTCCCTTTCAGTTGCTGGTTGAACCGTTCCCTTATGAAAAGCACATGCCTTGGGGTGAGTTTCCTGCCCCAGTTTGAGCTCAGAACTCCCATCCCAGGCTGCTTAGTCTGGCCTGCCTGCACTACTAGGCAACTTGCTGCTTAACTGCTCCAAGCAGAGCTGGTCGGGATGCTAGGGAGCCCAGTGGCAGGGATAACAAGGAGGCAGGACGCTGACTCAAAACTGAGCTGCTAAACAGCAGGGTTGTTAAGGCAAAAGTGCAAAGGAGGTTACTAATAAAATCATATGAGCAGCTAGGTGCCAATGCTCAATAGAGCATTGGACTTAGAATCAGGAAGACTCATTTTTCTGAGTTCAAAACTGGCGTCAGACACATATTAGCTGTGTGACCCGGGATAAGTCACTTCACCATGTTTGTCTCAGTGAGCTGCAGAAGGAAAGGGCAAATCACTCCAGTAACTTTGCCAAGAAAAACCCAAATGGGGTCATGAAGAGTTGGACATGACTGAAATGAATGAATAACAAAAATAAAATCACGTGAATGCTTTAAGTCACCAAAGTTAAATCCACAAATGCTGAGGACTGACTGTAAATCAAAAAGTATGGATTATGAGTGAGCCAATGTTGGGTATAGAACCTTGTTAAAGTTTATATCTCTTAAGAAATCTGTATACAAGTGGATGAGGGATTAATATTGTCAGATCAGTACCCTAATTTCTAAGTGATATGGTATTCCTACTAGTATTTCTGATGCTACAGGGACCAAAATTTCAATTTGTAAATTTCAGCAGTTTATTAAATGGTATGCAACTTTCCAATACTCCAAATTTATTTTGAAGGATTTGCTCATTCTATATATTAGGGAACACTGGGTTATATATATACTGTGGTTTTTTTTTCTTATAATGAATATGATCTCTCCAGACACTCTACCTTTTGACTCTAAGCATTTCACTGCCATCCCCCATGTCTGGAACACTCTTCCTCCTTATCTCTGCTTTCTGGTTTCCTTCAAGTCCCACCTTCTGCAGAAAGCCTTCTCTAGTGCTCCTTAAAATCTTATTGCCTTCCCTTGGAAACTCTCTTGCATTATTCTATGTATGTATGTATGTATGTATGCATGTATGTATGTGTATATGACATATGCGTATACTTGTATATCTGTGTATGTATAGCTACACATATGATATATATGTATGTATATATGTATACATGTATATATGTGTAGGTGTCTGTGTATACATACATACACACATACATACATACACACACAGAGTTGTTTGCATGTTTTCTTTCTCATTAGATTGTGAGCACTTTGAGGACAAGGACTGGTTTTTGCCTTTCTTTGTATCCCCAGTGCTTAGCTCACTGCTTAATACATATTTGTTAACTGACACAGATTATATCTGTCTTCAGCAGAAAGAGCCTAATGATGGGCCTCTTTGAACTTAGCCAGGCTGTTATGTGAACAATAGACATAGTACATTGTCAAGGCTATTTTTATTGTTTGGTCATTTCAGTCATGTCCAACTCTTCATGACCCTCTTTTTTGAGTTTTCTTGGCAAAATACTGCAGTGGTTTGCCATTTCCTTCTATACCGTCAAGGCCTTACTTGAAGCCTTTCCACCTTGGTTGGACCTGCTATTGTCTTAAGAGCACTAGGTCACATCCATTGCCATGCATGATAAGGGAGAGGGGAAGACAAGGTGACTTCATGTAAAGAGTGATATATTTGGAGTAGAGTGACATCTTAATCCCTGACAGCAGTATGGGACTTAGAGAAGGTTTCATAAAAGAATTAGACAGCTCAGTAATACATTAAACAATGGTCCTTTTATTAACTCACATAAGGGAAGGCTGAGGGTCTAAAATTAAACACCTCAGGTAGGGTAGGGCATGAGAGGAGGGAGACAGAAACAATAAGGAAAAGCTACACCTACGGTAAGTTGGGACTGTGAGTGGGCTCATCTTTAGACCACTGGAAGAGGAAGAACAAAGGTCAGTGATGGGCCTTTGGAAAAATCACTCTCTGTTCAGTTTTCCTCCTCAATGCAGGATGCCTACATAACAGTTAACTCCATACCATGGCAACTGTTTGAGTCAGTTAACATTCAAAAATATTTTATAAGAAGGAACTGTTACCGATAAGGAGATGCTCAGTCCTGGCTTTTTTCAATGGGCTCTGATTGAATTAAATAGGGACCACAAACATAAGACAGGGAAATTTCCAGAAAATGACAAGGTAGATATGTTAGGAAGGACAAGGGGGCATTCCTAGGGTCCCTGAGCAGATGTAGCCTGCCATAACAGAGCCTAATAGCCTTCAGTATGCTGCAGTCAGTTTGTACTGGCTCAAAAGCATTGATTTTGAAATTTTTGATGTGAGCGTTTACACTTCAGAAATCAGCAAAAACTATAAATCAGGGCTTAATTTAGTTTTTGGAGAGCCAGTTATTAAACATTTACCAACACACCCCTGCTTATAGGTCTCAGGTCCACAGGCTGCAGGGTTTTTTTGGACGACCACAGTAAATACCTGGGTTTGAATTCAGCCTCTAACTGGTTGTGTGTCTATACGCAAATCATTTAACAACTAAGAGCATGTTCCCTCATCCGCAAAATGGGGATAACAACACTTGCATTACATTGTTTCAAAGGGTTAATGTGAGAAAAACCACTCTGTAAATCTCCAAGTGCTATAGAAATGGGTTATCATTATTGTAGAAGCCATAGAAGTGATTCAAGTTGCCAAAGAAGAGAGTGTAGAGAGGAAAATAGAAATGTGGGGACATATTGGCATGATATCTCATGCCCTAATCCACATAGCTAACGGTTCCAAATGGTAATGGCTAAGTCTTACAAAGCAAGAAGGATGCCATGCTATAGGATGGTCTTCTTTTCAAAACAGGAAACAATGTGAGGGTGTGTTCATTTCTCTTACTATCCTGTGCCAGAAAAGCACTTTGATCTGTTGAGCACAAATGATCTGCTCTCCAGGTATTGACCAAGAATCTGAGCTAACCCAGACATTGTTCTTATAATGACAGGCATAATTTTGTAATTGCAAAAACAAATCTTGGAATGACTCTGACATCTCTCTGCTCCCATCTTGAACTTGACTTTCCCAATTACATACTCTTCATACTATCAGGTTCTACTGTTAGAATAACCTGGTTATGTCTAGGGAAGCAATAGCCTCAACTGGAGCTCTCTAGTGTGTTACAAAACAGAAATGCAGTCGGAATTATTGTGTCACAACTTTGTAATCTGTTTTTGATGTCTAACAAAGAACTTTTCAAAGTCCTGTCTATGGAGCACGAAGGGTTCAAAAGAAGTTAGTGAGTGTATTTTGTAAAATAGGAGGTTCATTTTTCAAAATGAGGAAGTTGGATCTTAAGAGGCTTTTGTACCACTAGACACTCATTGTATGTAAAATACCATTTGTAGAGATTTCCATGTAAATGATCTGTATATATCCTAATGCAGGATTTCATAAACATCCTTCTCCTCTCGTGTATTTTCTTCTTAATCCTTCACACACACACACACACACACACACACACACACACACACAAGACCTTTTCTTAAATGCCTCCATATAAAGGCAAATGCTGGCAGCTTATGGGTGCCCACATTTCTGAATAATTTCTTCCCAGGGCTGAACTGATACCAGATATAAATACATTCTCAGACTGTGTTAAAAACAACAACCTCGAGTACAATTCTGGTTTCTAGACTTCCAAGTACTGTTCATTAGGAACTTACCACTCTGGACAGAACTGTCGAAATGCTTAACCTCTATAATAATGCTTTTTGGGCCTACACACAGTAAAATGTTATCTAGGACTTTAAATAATGCTTCTATCTCTATCAGTTTTCAATTAATTTACAATGCTGGCTTGTTTATCAAAACTGGAAATGGTCCAAGCCCTCAGTGCATTTGATGAGCCTTACAGTAATCCTGAATGCACCTGTTAATTTTGCCTCTGGGTAAATAGTTGAAAACTCCTCAGTTATTTCCTCAAGTTGGGTGGAAACAAAGAAACATGAGATTAAAAAAAATGTCTAGATTAGGGAATTGGAGATACATTAATTTAAAAAGGGAACAGGGTCAAACTAGGGGCTAGGAGGCTAATAAGCACAGAGCACACAGCAGAAAAGCTCCCAGCAGGGTAAGAGTTCACTTAATTTATCCAAGAGATCTATTCCAGACGTAGTAAATGATACATTATTGGATCCAGACCTGCAACTGCTTACTAAGACCAACCTCACTTAAGTGTCATTACCCTCCCCTTCAGAAATATTGCTATTCCCCAAACCTGTTCACAGTGAGGGCTTTGCTCAGCTGGCCATCCACTAACTTTTGTTCTTTATGATGCTTCCTCTAATTCCCTCTCTCTGCTGTGGGAATTAGGCATACCAACCACCATGCTAACCGCAGAACACCCAAGTTGATCTGACTCTATGAGATTTTTAGTACTTTATTACACAGAAAACCAATCCCATGGATAACAGACTATAAACAACAGCAAATGCTATATCAATCGAGCTGTAAGAGGTTAAGGACTTCGAGGGATTTACTAGAAGAGTTGAGGAAAGGGGTGTTCAATCAGTCAAATTCCCATTCTTATGAATTAGACAAACTTAAAAGGATAATGGAAATTTAAGATAGCATATGAAAGATATTTAAAAAGCTTTAAGCGTGTGTGTGTGTGTGTGTTTGTGTGTGTGTGTATGTGTATGTGCCTTCTTCCTAAAAAATAAAGGGAAAGGCTGAATAATTTGCTTCAATTAATTCTGTCTTCTAACTAAATATGATTAATATGGTTAATGTAAGAATATATATTTGTGGCAACAACAAAACAATGTGGGTGTTTGATGGTACTATTTAAACATTTGAATGTACCATGCTATTTAACAATGAATGTATGCATTACTACATACCTGTATAAAGAAAAGCTACATTGGAAGTAATATTTAAGTTGGAGACTTCGGAACTGATGATAATTTTCTTTCTATGAGGAGGTAAAAGACATAAAGTACAGGTTTCTATGTTCCAACCCAGAAAAAAAATATCCACCCCAGACCACATACCTAGAGCACCCCATTTAATAAGGGATGTATGTCTGCAGCACCATAAATAGGAACTCATTAATTAGGAAGTGATAACCTATAATACAAGTCCTAGTCCATCTCCTCCCTGCCTTGTTTCTGTCCACTAAAACACAATATAAAAGACGCCAATTTGGAGGCCAGAGAACATTTTATTATCTTAGTCTGAAGTGCTGGTATTCACTCAACATGTGGAATTTTTTCCACTATTAGTAAATTTAGTGGGACTCACTTACTCAGAACAATTCATTCTTTATCTCTGGAAGTCAGTGGGCTCAATTAAGAATATGAAAATGATCAACCACTCAACAGAAGTCCTTGACACATGTGTACACATTCATGTTCTATCATCACACATGTTGTTTATATAACAGATTATACTACTGTCTATGTTCTTTTATCTACAACAGATGAGAAAGTGGAAGTAGAATTTCACTGACACTAAATCATTCACAGCTTCTAAAAAGGAACATGAACAGTAGACAGGAATACATCTTTGAAGGCACACACAACATATTTCTCTATTGTGTCTCAACAGCTGCTCTGAATTGTCTTATGTTACTTTCATTCAAAAATTCATAGATTGTTAAAGCTGGAAAAGTCCTTAGAATACCATTAGGTTCATCCTCCTTATTCAAAAGATTAGGAAATTGAGGCTCAAAAAAGTAAGCTGACTGGCCCAAGGTCACATAGCCAAATTACAACCGACAGAGCCGGATTTTAATTGAATACCCCATTCCTTACCTCCTCTAATAAATCCCTTCTGGCTATTAGTTCAATACCTTTTAAATAGTACTTTATAACAACTATTATTTTGAAGTCATTATAAATTCAAAGGTCTTACATATGAGTAGGAAAAATACTACTTAACAGAATCTCAAATGGAAGGAATTGCTAAGGTTATCTAGATTTTGGAATCATCTTTGTAGATGTGACAAATCTATAGAGACCCACAAAAATTCATAAAGTTCCCCTTCATCTAGGTGGGGAGAGAATATGGACGATGAACCAGCAAAAAGAGACTAAGAAGGAACAAGAAGACAGGAAGGAGAACAGAACAGGCAGTGTTGAAGAAAGCAGGGAGGAGTAAACATCGAGGAGGAGAGAGTACATAGTAGCATCAAAAGATGCAGAGAGGTCAAGTTGTATGAAGGCCATGAAAAGACTATGCAGGTAGCAAAACATGTTTCTGAAAAATCTTGACACTGTGTAAATCAGGTGCCTATTGGCCACAAGATGCCCCTTAGCCAAGGGCAACCTTCATACCACTTGATAAGGCAAATATAGAGAGCAGATGGGGCCACCGTTGGGTGCTTCATTTGTTTCATGCCACTTACAGCCACCACAGTTAGACCTAGAGCTTGAGATGCCTTCTAAGGATTATTCCTGCAGAGCCTATGAGAAGCCAGAAAGATAAGTAATATACAGTACAGGAACCATAAGACTGAGATTCACACTCTAGCCCTGCAGTTAGACTTTGGACAAATGACTTAACCTCTCTCAGTCTCAATTACCTTATTTAGAAAATGAAGATGATAGATAATACTTCTACTACCTGCTTCACAGAATGATCAAATGAGTTAACAAAGCCCTACGCAAATTTGAGATATTACTAATATCAGATAATCCAAGTACCTTCATTAATTCAGATTCATCTAGAGAGGACGATTTGATTATTGAATATTACATTTATAATTAGGTGACCATTTTGGCATTTTGTGGCTAAAGATAGTACAATACATGGCGCTAACAACTATTACTGTCAATTCAATGTACTCACATGGGATAAAGCATGTAAACTCCACATGGATCAAAACTAAGGTCATTCTTTTTTAATAATCCCTTGAGTTGAGTGAGTCATGCATGTACGGTAGAGTTTTAATTTAAAATTATTTCCCCCCTCTGATATCAATGCCAAGTCCTTCCTCCCCTTAATCCGTCAGCACTATTCAGAGGTAGACAACATGACCACTGTTTATAAAGCCAAGGACACAGCAAAGAGAACGATGCCTGTTGTGGAACTGACGCTAACGGTTATGTCAGTATTTCCATTAGAAATATCCTCTTTCAAGGGTTAATATTACAGTTGTAAGAATTCACAGCCAGCTGAGATTTGGCACCAGACTCCAATCTGATTTGGCAAAAATTGAAAATAAGTGATCTGCTTAAATTAATGTGTTCAATGTGATTCAATCTCCTACAACCTTTGTATTTGACACGAACAACACAATAGGTTTGGAGAAAAGTGTGTATGTATGGGAGTAATCATTTTCTAATATATACCTTGCGTACATTTTTCAAAAGTTGAAGGTTATAAAGGTCTGCAGGTTTCCCATTTGTAATCTGGGGTCACTGAGTCAAAAGAGCATGAAATAAATACAAACAGCCCTCTTCCTCCGCAAAAAAAAGCCCTCAACATCTTTTTTGCATTGTTCCTTATGCGTGGATTGACAATGTTCTTCTCTCTGCCTGATTCCTACTCTCTTTGAGATTAGGGTCAAGTCTCATTTGAAAACCTAGTTTATAGTATTCTCCATTCAGTTCTACACAGGGAGATGGAGAGAACAAATATGTATTAAGAGGCTACTATATGCCAAGCCGTGGTGCTAAGCACTTTACAAGTATTATCTCATTAGATCCTCACAACAACCTGGGAGGTAGGTATTATTATTATCTCTGTTTTACAGTTAAGGAAACAGCAGTTAAATGACTTGCCCAGGGTAACACTGCTAGTAAGTGGATGAGGTTCAATTTGGACTCAGGACTTCCTGATTTCAGGTCCAGGGCTCTATCCATTGCAACATGTAGCAGATATGTATTAAATCCTGATGGTGTGAAGCATTGTGCTAGAAGCCCAATGAATACATATATATGCATAAAAAGAAAATGGAATGTGTTCCTTCAATCAAAGAGTTTAAAATCTAGTAGGAGATGGAAGATTTTATACACATACACACATATGTATAAGTACACACACACACACCCCCCACTCCAGATAGCGAGGTAGCACAGTGGATGCAGCTCTTTACTAACTGGGCAAGTCACTTACCCTCTCTCAGCCTCAATTTCCTCAATTATAAAATGATAATAATAATAACATCTGTCCTGCAGGGTTGCTGTGAGGATCAAATGAGATAATTATTGTAAAGCACTTAGTACAGTGCTGGGCACATAAAAAATGCCATATAAATGCTCGCTTTTCTTGGTGGTTGTAGTACTAATAGAAGTAGCAGTAGTAGAACTAGTACTAGTAGTAATAGTAATAGTATGGGGTAATATAAGTAATACTCCCTATCCAGCATCCACCTTTCTTTCAGTATTATTGTCTGCATCATTCATTTGGCACTTAGGAATGAATGTATGCTTGAATGCATGAATAAATGTAAAAAGCATTTGTGAAGCACTCACTGTTTTATGCACTTTGCTAAGTGTTAAAGATATGCATTCAAGCAAGTAAAGCAGTTCTTTCCCTCAAGGAATTTATATTTTAAATACATATCAGAAAGCTGGAGTTGTACTGCAGAGGAGCCAGGTCTAGCTAGGGTATGGATTCACTGAAGTGTGAAGTTCTCTAGGTAAGAGAAGGTGAAATCTCTCTACAGAGTGAGTGCCATCCTACCCGCCATGAGGTGATCTAGATCCTTTCTCATTTTAACTGATTAGCACCCAAACTCTCTCCCATATTTCCACTGATCAGTATCACTTTCCTGGATTTTCTTGAAACAGCATTCTGGAGTGCCAAAATGTGACACTGATATAGCAGCCTCAGAACTCCACAAATGGTCAAAAGTAAATCCATGCTTCCGATTTGTATTTGAATAGTCTGTAGCTACATTGATGACTGGCTCAATTCATGATGGGGATGCCTCAATTTTGATCAAGATCTTGGCACTATGCCTCCAGTATAATAGCTGGACCTCACCTGGACAAAATGAAGTAGAAGAAAGTTATTTAGTTTGAACACAGATGTCAGTGTGTGGGTAGTTCCCTCAGTTGCAGCAAGAATTGCTCGTCCTTAATTTCCATCATCTTCCTGGTATTCCACTCCAGGTTTGAGGAGATCACCAATTTGGTTGTGTAACTGAGGAGATATACTAAAAACATATTTTAAATAGTTCATGGGGAAAGGATCATTTCCTAGAATAAGCTGTTTACATCATCCATGGCCTAGTTTTAGGGAAAGTAAAATAAACTAAAAATTAAGCCAAGTCACTCAGGTATAGTTAAATCATGTGTTAATGCATTTCAGGGTCTACCTCACGAGGGAGCAAAGGACGCTTTGGGGGATGAAGAGAGAGAGAACTAAACAAACCATATATGTTAAAGTTTCCACTCCCATGTGTTTATTTATTCTTTTTTGGTGATTCTCTTAAGATTTTTGTTTTAAAATGTATTCACACTACCACCAAAAGTTATAAAGCATCAGGATAAAGTTCAATTTCCTAAAAGGTTTTCCTAATTACTTCTTAAAAAACCACAGAAAGGGGAGCCAAGATGGCAGAGGGAAAGCAGTGACTTGCTAGAGCTCTCCCCCAAAGCCCTCCAAATACCTACAAAAAATGGCTCTAAACAAGTTCTAAAGCAGCAGAACCCACAAAAAAACCAGAGTAAAACAAATTTCCAGCCCAAGACAACCTGGATGGCTGATTGGAAAGGTATATCACGCTGGGCTGGGAGAGGAGCGCAGTTCGGCGTGGGTGCGCAGGTCGCAGCGACCCTGGAGCAGACCTCAGAGGACTGAATTGCGGGCAGCTGTGGCGGTTTCCAGACTTCTCAACCCATGAACACCAAAGACAACTTAGAAGGTCAGTGGGAAAAGTCTGTGACTGTGGTGAGATAAGCTAGATCTCAGCTGCCCGAGGGAAGCGGCTGCCTTCTGAGCTTCCAGCCCACAGACTGAGGGGGAATCAAGTGGCTGATCAGAGGCATTTGCAGGGATCTCTTTGCCAGTGCTGAGGCAGGAATCTCTTGCTTTACCAGTGCTTGGATCTGGGTCACAGTTCTGAGGGGTGGTCCTGGGGTGAGGAGGAGCGCTGGCGTGGTGGAGCTTGTTGTGGCTGTGGAGAGGAAACACCTCGCCCCTTATCAGAGCACCTTGGAAGAACTGACACTTTTCAGGTCCCTAGAAGTATCTCTGAAAACAGCTGTACAAACCCCCAAAGCTTGGAACAGTACATTCTCCACACTGGAAACAGACTCTTACCTTATCAAAGAGTTTAAAACTCAAGTAATTGGTTGGGATCATGAGCAAGCAGCACAAAAAGAGTCAGACTATATTATCTTACTTTGGTGACAAGGAAGATCAAAACATACAACCATAAGAAGAAAACAAAGTCAAAGCTCCTACACCCAAAACTTCCAAGAAAAATATGAATCAGTCCTAGGCCTTGGAAGAGCTCAAAAGGTATTTTGAGAAGCAAGTAAGAGAAGTAGAGGAAAAACTGGGAAGAGAAATGAAAGTGATGCAAGAAAATCATGCAAAGCAAGTTGACAGCTTGCTAAAGGAGACCCAAAAAAATACTGAAGGAAATAACACCTTAAAAAATAGCCTAACCCAAATGGCAAAACAGGTCCCAAAAACCAATGAAGAAAAGAATGCCCTAAAGAGCAAAATTAGACAAATGAAAAAGGAAGTCCAAAAGATTACTGAAGAAAATACTTCCTTAAAAATTAGAATAGAGCAATTGGAAGCTAGTGACTTTATGAGAAATCAAGACACTGTAAAACAAATCCAAAAGAATGAAAAATTAGAAAACAATGTGAAATATCTCATTGGAAAAACAACTAACCTGGAAAATAGATCCAGGAGAGAGAATTTTAAAATTATTGGACTATCTGAAAGCCATGATCAAAAAAAGAGCCTAGACATCATCTTTCAAGAAATTATCCCGGAAAACTGCCCAGATATCTTAGAACCAGAGGACAAAATAGAAATTGAAAGAATCCACCAATCTCCTCCTGAAAGAGATCCCCAAAGGAAAACTCCTAGGAATATTGTAGCCAAATTCCAGAGTTCCCAGGTCAAGGAGAAAATGTTACAAGCAGCCAGAAAGAAACAATTCAGGTATTGTGGAAACACAATCAGGATAACACAAGATTTAGCTGCTTCTACGTTAAGGGACTGCAGGGCATGGAATATAATATTCCGGAGGGCAAAGGAGATAGGATTACAACCAAGAATCATCTACCCAGTAAAACTGAGTATAATTCTTCAGGGGAAAAAAATGGTCACTCAGTGAAATAGAGGACTTTCAAGCATTTTTGATGAAAAGACCAGAGCTGAATAGAAAATCTGACTTTCCAATACAAGACTCAAGTGGAACATGAAGAGGTAAACAGGAAAGAGAAATCATAAGAGACTTATTAAGGTTGAACTGTTTACATTCCGGCATGGAAAGATGATATTTGTAACTCATGAGACCTTTGTCAGTATTGGGGTAGTTGGAGGGAAAAAATTATATGTATGTATATATATAGATAGATAGATAGATAGATAGATAGATAGATAGATAGATGGATAGATAGAGGGTACAGGGTGAGTTGAAGATGAAGGGGTCATATATGGAGAATAAAATTAAGGGGTGAGAGAAGATTATACTAGGAGAAGGAGAAAGGGAAAGGTAGAACGGGGTATATTATATCACAAAAAAACAGAAAAGAAAATGTTCTTACGGTGGAGGGGAACCTGGGGAAGGTGAGAGAAAATGAGTGAATCTTATTCTCATAGGATTTGACTTAAGGAGGGTATAACATACACACTCAATTGGATATGGAAATCTGTCTTACCCTACAGGAAAATGGGAGGGGAAGGGGACAAGAGAGTAGGGAGATGATAGAGAGGAGGGCAGATTGGGAAAGGGAGTAATTAGAAGCAAATACTTCTGAGGAGGGACAGGGTCAAAAGAAAGAATAGAATAAATGGGGGGGGCCGGATAGGATTAAGGGAAATAGAGTTAGTTTTTCACAGCATGTCTACTATGGAAGTGTTTTGCACAACTGCACATGTATATCCTATATTGAGTTGCTTGCCTTTTCAATGAGGGTGGGTGGGGAGAGAGAAAGGGAGAAAATTTGGAACTCAAAGTTTTAAAAACACGTTTCAAAAAAAAAAAATGTTTTCACATGCAACTGGGAAATAAGAAATACAGGAAATGGGGTACAGAAATCTATCCTGCCCTACAGGAAAATAAAAGGGAAAGGGGGGAGAGATAGCAGGGAAAGCAGACTAGGGGAAGTGGTATTCAGAATGCATGCCATCTTGGGGTGGGGGGAGGGGCGAGATGGGGTGAAAATTTGGAACTCAAAATCTTGTGGAAGTAAATGTTGAAAACTAAAAAAATAAAAATAAAAACCATAGAAAGAAAACAATAGGTATGTCTGATTTATAGCCAATAACATTTGGTCTGTTATTTTAACATTTCAGGTAAGTATTCACCTAGGTTCTTATTCACCCTAAGTTTAAGTCCTAGATTATACACTTGAAAGTTGGGTGAAGATGGAAGGCACATAACCTTTCAGAGTATCAATTTCCTCATCTGTAAAATGGGAATTATAGTCCTTGATCTACTTCCTTTCCTAGGATTGTTATGGGGAAAACATGGATAAAATGCTTAATGTGAATCAATAAGCATTTATTAAATGCCTACTATGTCCCAGGCACAGAAAGTGTTGGAAATAGAAAGATAAAACAGCACAGTCCTTGTCCTCAAGGGGGCTTATTAATATGAAAATATTTTGTACCCTGGTCCTACTTAATATTTATCAGGATTCCATTACTGTTGAATGTTAGGTAACATGGAGGCAGAGTCAACATGGCAAAATAAAAGGCAATATTGCAGCCCAGTTCCCATCCACAAATCTCCTCCAAGCAGACAGAACTAGAAAATGTACCAGACCAAGTTCTGATAGGGAAATCCAGAAAAATTCATGAGTCCTTTGTCTAGCCCAGATGGGTATAGGGAAACAAACAGAGAAGTGTAGAAACTAGGTCAGGGCAAAATCACACCCATCCCTCCAGAAGTGCCTCAGAACACAGCCCCAACATCAAGTCTGAAGTCAAGGGGTAGGCTGAAAGAATCAATAACAAAGAAGCAAACAGGGGCGGGTAGGTGGCGCAGCAGGTAGAGCACCGGCCCTGGGATTCAGGAGGACCTGAGTTGAAATCTGGCCTTAGACACACCTGGGCAAGTCACTTAACACCATTGCCTAGCAAATTAAAAAAAACAAAGAAACAAAAAAAAATAAATAAAGAAGCAAAACAGCTTTTGTGGTAGCAGGGATGCTGAAGATATAAATGCAAAAGAAGAGAATAGCTCCAAAACATATACAAGCATTGTTGCAGAGAAAAATGAGGCCTGGTCACAAACTCAACTAGAATTCCTAGAAGTGAAGAAGTAAAAGTTTAAAAAAAGAGTTAAAAATGTTTTGTTTTGTTTTAGAAATGAAATGAGAGCCCTTGAGGAGAAAATTGGAAAAGAAATGAGAGTTAGGGAAGAAAGACTTGAAAAGGGAATTAACAGAAGAGGTACAAACTGTTGTTCAAGGAACAAATTCTCTGAAAATTAGATTGGACCAAATATGAGTCAATAACTTCATGACACAATAAGAAATACTAAAACAAGTTCAAAAGACCAGAAAAAATAGAAAAAATGTAAAGTATCTTATAGCAAAAATAATTTACCTAGAAAATAGGTGGAGGAAAAAAAAATTAAGAGGTCAGATATCACATTTCAAGAAATCTTAAAAGGAAATTGCCTAGATGTCTTAAAATAAGAGGAATGGAAATAGAAAGAACCCACCTGTCATCTCTTGAAGGAAACCCCAAAATGAAAGCTCCTAGGAACATTATAGCCACAATCCAGAACTTCCAGTTAAAGAACAAAATACCTCAAAAGCCAGAAAGAAAGAATTCAAACATTGAGGAGTTACAGTCAGGATCACATATAATTTAGCAGTCATATTATAAAAGAGCAAAGAATTTAGAATATTCTAGAAGATAAAGGATATACACATGGACTTATAACCACAAATAATTTGCCCAGCAAAAATGAATATAATGCTACAGGGAAAGAAAATTGATCTTTAATGAAATAAAAAACTTTCAAGCATTTCTAACAAAAGGACCAGAATTGCATAGAAACTTTAGAGTTCAAACATAGGAGTTAAGAGAAACATAAAACAGTAAACATGAATGAACAATGATAATTGACCATTGACTGAACAAGGATAAACTGCTTACATTCTAATATAGGGAGATTATATGTGCGCTCCGTCATGATCTCTATCATCATCAAGGGTCAAGCGGGGAATCTAATCAGAAAAGGCCTGAGAGTCATTATGTCTTTATAATCTTAAGAGAAATATACTAGCGAGAGAGGGTATGGGGTGAAGGAAAAGAAAGTTAGAGAAAATGATTTCATAAAATCAGAGTGCCCAAGTAGACATCTACATAAGTAAGAACAAAGAGGTAAAGGGGCAGTGGTTAACTCTTGACCCCTACTCTTGGCTGAACTGATCAAAAAAGGAAAAATACACACAATGTATTGTTGAGTATAGAAATAGGTTTCATTCAACAGGGAAATAGGAGAGAACCGGGAGAAGGAGAAGGACAGATTAGAAGGTGGGAATAGATTAAGGGATGGATTAGTCCTAAGCAAAACAAACTCTGAGGACAAACAAAAATACAGTTAGATCTTTTAAGGTAGCAAAGCATGGCAATTTGAGGGTGTTTTAATAAACTGGGGAATGAATGAACAAGTTATACTATATAAATGTGATGGAAAAATATTGTAAGAAATCAAGGGGATGGTTTCAGAGAAACCTGGGAAGTCTTGTAGGATGTGATGTCAAGTGAAGTGAACAGAACCAGGAGAATAAGTCATATAGGAACTTTGATCAGTGTAATCAACAAACATGATTCCAAAACACAACACGGAGATGAACAGAATTCACATTAAGATATACTGACTCAAGCTAACAATGAAACAAATTAAGCTCAGTAAGGAGATGAGATACAGGTTGCCTTTCCTCCTTTAAAACAAAACAGAACTTCCTCTGAAGCTTACATAATCTTTGTTTCACTGGATTTGTGATCTCATTGATAAAGGTATCCCTCCCTCCCTCAGTTGTTGCAGATTGCAACCCATCCACACATCATCTTGTGAAACTCTTGTCCCTGACCCTCTGTATATTTTCCACAGGGTCTCCACCCCACTTGCTGAGGAGCCTTCCTCCACATCTCAGTGGTGATAGTGTAGAAATTCTCTACCCCTTATATAAGGTGCCTCTTATCTTTTGAGGGTCTGTGGGCTTGTGAACTGCTGGGATATAACCCAAACTGAATCACTTAAAATTTTGTTATTACAAAGGAGGGGATTAACCCATTCTTTCATTTGGTGTATATACTCAAGGCCCAGAATATAACTATCAGTTGTTAAAGAGATATTAAATTGACTATAGTTGTTCAGTCCTGTCTTGCTTTATGACCCCTTATGGGGTTTTCTTGACAAAGATACTGGAGTGGTTTGTTATTTCTTTCTCCAGTGGATTAGGCAAACAGAGGTTAAGTGGTTTGCCATTTACTCCTCCAATTCATTTTACAGATGAAGAAATGGAGGCAAGCAGGGTTAAGTGACTTGCCCAGGGTCACATAGCTAGTGTCTGAGGCTTTATTTGAACTCAGGTTTTCCTGACTCCATGCACACAGTTCTATCCACCCAGCTATCTACATGACTATAAATTGACTACACAGAAGCATCTAATTCCCAATCCTTTATCAGGTGTGAACACTTGTGATATAGAGTTAAGGGAAGGTAAGACCAATTGGGAGAAAATCGATTAGTCAAGCCTCTGGGGGTTTTAAATAGTTAAGATCAGAAGTAGTCAAGGCTTGAAGGGAGCCTTGGGAGAAAAGCCCTGAGGGTAGAGAGGAGAAAGTTGATTTTTCTTCACTAAACCTTTCCCACTGGCCTAGCAGTTTTGAAGAGAGCAGCTGGACCAGTAGTGAACACAAACACATACTTCAGATAGGGAAACAGGGAGACAGTCACTCAGGGAGGAAGCAGATTCAAGGAACATGAAACTGGTCATGGAGAGCTAGGCAGTCCCTTGGAAACCATTTTGAGGACTCTCTAAGGTTAGCACTACAAATATCTCATTTGATCTTTACAACAACCCTGTGATATAGGTGTTATTATTCCTGTTTTATAGATGAAGAACTAAAGTCAAGAGAGGTACTTGCCTTGGGTCACATAGCTAGTAAGTGACTCAGGCAGAATTCAAACTCAGGTCTTCCTGATTCCAGGTCCAGTGCCACTTATCTGCCAATCAATAATCAATAAACATTTATTAAGTGCCTAACAGCTAAGGATATGAAAAGAGGGGACAGTCCCTATCCCCATGGAGCTCACAATCTACATTTTTAGACCTTTCTATTTTACAAGTTATTTTACATTTTTAGACCCAAATTTCCTGATCTATAAAGATAAAGAAAGTTGGATTAAATCAGAGGTTCTTAACATGAGGTCCATGAATTTGCTTTTTAAAAATATATATTTTGATAACTGTATTTCAATAATTGGTTTCCTTTATAATCCTCTGCATTTAAAAACATAATTCTGAGCAGTCCATAGACTTCACTACATTCCCTCAGGGGTCCTAATCACACAAAAAAGGTTAATAATAAATGGAAGGGATGATCTCCAAAAACTCTTCCAGCTGTAACATCTTATGCCACGTCTCAAATACTAGAGCTCAGTGAAATTATTCTGGAGTACAGTATAAAACAGGTTATTTTACTGTTTTCCTATTCCTTAAGGCATATATAGCTACTGTGGGGTGTATGGAGTTCAGGGGGGAAGAGCATGCTGAGCGACCACCATCTTGGCAGACAGCTAAACCAGGTTGAGGGTAACCAGCCTCAAGCCTGTTGGTGAGTTAGAGGGATGTCTACCTCAAGCATGTGAAGACTTCTTCGGTAGAATGGGGGGATGAAAACAATTGTTTCAGTGGCTATGAAGGAGGTTCAAATAGGCAGTGTGGAGCTCCTGCAGCTTGGTCAGATATCACAGACACCAAGGTCACCCACTGCATCCTGCGCCATTGCCAGCTGTCCTGACTTTTGTCTTGTCACTGGACTTCAACGACCCAGGAAGAGAGAGTGTAGCTGAAGTCTTTGCACAGCTCTGCCTCACTTAAATCCAATTCATGCACAAGTCACTGGTCCCCTTCAAAATAATGGACAAACAACGACAGCTACAGTATAAGCTAAATAATGAGCAAATTGGCATTTTTCATGTTAGCTATGGGAAATCACGAATTTTAATTTTTACTTAAAAAAATAAATAAGAACATGGAACCATTGCCATTTAAAAAGTAGTTGCCACTGTTACTAAGAATTCCAGTCCCTTGCTTACCAGCAACCTGTACCAGAGAAATCACCTATAAAAATTATCTAGGATACTTTCCTAGACTTATCCAAAAACAAAACAAAACTGCCACATCAACCATAAACCTTTTCTTATACTATGAACATCTATGTCACATAATAATAACAATAGCCTACATTTATATAGCACTTACTACGTGCCAGGCACTGTGCTAAGTGCTTTATAATTATTATCACATTTGAGCCTCACAAGAACCCTGGGAATATAGGTACTATTGTTATGCCCATTTTACAGATGAGGAAACTGAAGCAAAGAGAAGTTAAGTGACTTCCTCTGGATCACACAGCCAGTAGGCAGCTGAGAATGGACTTAAACTCGGGTCCTCCTGACTCCAGGCCCAGAGCTCTGTCTACTGTGCCATCTATCTACCCCATACAGAGCAAAGTCATAAAATTCAGAGTTAGGACCTTTTTATTCAATTGGACCGAGAGCTTATCTCAGCACATTGAATGATAAAAATATGAGAAAAGACCAAAAAAGGACATAAAGCAATGTAAACTCTTTAAGCAATAATAAAACCTACAGAAAAGGACTTAGACGTTCCCCCTCATTTCTTGCAAAGTAAGCTTATATTTAAGTTCAGATGGACCGGGTTAACAATCACTATTTTTAATGGTAAAATGCCCTAGGGAAGTTATAAACTCACCAAATATGCTGTTAAACTTTCTTTATATTTTGTGCAGCTGTATGGCTTTGTACCAGTGACCAAACTTCCTAACTGGGTCAACAGAGTAAAAGAGTTTTGTTTAAAAAAATAATTAAAAAACAATGCTTTGCTTGTCATTGGAATTCCATTCAATTTTTAGTTCTTATGTCAAACTAGTATTTGGTCTTCATTTTACTCACTCCCCAAAACTTTCTTCCCTGTTTTTATTTTCTTTGGTGGAAGTCCATGATATAGGGTGACCAGAGTGAAAATAGGGTAAAGAAACAGATAAAGGGGGAATGAAAAGGATTTAAATGATTCTTTCTGACACAATGTCAATACATTATAAACTTCTGTAACCTACTTCTGACTGATATTGAACATTTCTACACCAGTGGCATTTTTATGATTGTGTTAGACCTCCGTGGACCTGCTAATCTTCTGGAGTATCATTTAATCGCAATTAGCATAGGAATTCACTAATCAGATGATTTATGGTTGCAAACTTTCTCAGATGCAAGAGAGGGAAAAATTTTCAACTTCATTTAAAGATTTGATTTGAATAGTATCTCATTATTGATTTGGATTGCCAATTTACCATAAAGGCTGAAGAGAAAAGTCTGTCACATCTCAAAGTATTTCTTTTTTCAAGGAAGTCAGGATACACTATCCCCAGAACCCAGGGTCCAAGCTACTGGTACGGATTTTATGATGTATATGAAGAGGACTGTGTGAAATGGAACCCAAGTTTATGCTACGACTCATTGGCAGTGATTAATTGACCAACATATTTTCCCACGATCCATTCTGATGTCTAGACCCAGCACCAGGGAATCAACCAGAGATATTGATATGACATTATAAGACAGAATACCCTGCTAGTTCTTTGAGGGTTGTTTCAATTCTGTTGACAGAAATACTTTCTCCATAAGCCCCTGCTTGAAAAAGGGTCATTTAGAAGCTAATTACAGTAATGAGTTTCAGGTAGGAAACAGATAAGACATCAGCAGGAGGCCCAAATGAAATGACACAATATCTCTACAGAAAGCAAAAATAAATAAATGAATAAACAATTAAAAGAGAAAGAAAAAAAAATAAGGTATATATTAGCACAGTATTGGCTGCAATGGCCAGTCAACAGTACAGTAAAATGTTGACATCCAAATACTTTAGATTTTCAAAAGGCTTATAAGACTCAATGAATTTGTCATTTATGTCATTTTCCAATATGAGGATGAATGTTTGCTTCCTGTCCCCCCCCAGAATATTGCAAATAACTATGTAATTTGGGGCAAATATGTCAATAAGAACATCAAATCCAGAAATCTTAGCTCTAGTCCATGTTCTACTACTAACTTGGTGTGTGACCTTAAGAATCCGAGTAACCTCTCTGGGCCTGCCTCAGTTTCCTAATCTGCAAAATATGATTTTACATTATAATTACTAAGGTTCCTTCCAGCACTAATATCTATCATGCCATTTGTTTAAAACCACAGAATGACTTTCATTTAAATGCTTTAAAGTATATTCTATCTTCACTATAAGCAAATATTATTTAATTACTATATATGAAAGAGGATGAAAGAACATTTTCTTTTCTATGTAGAAGTTATTTTAATATATGCATATTATATGCATATACATCTACACACATGAATTATATGAGCCATGTTACATAAGACTTTTAAAAGGTATAATTATTAATTTTTACCCATCTATAAGTTATGATGCATGATTGTACTCTCTTTTAGCTGATAAATAATGGCTCATATTTTCAATGATTTTTGTATTACTAAAGTTTAATGAAAGGAATTTGTAATATAATCTTTTGAAATAGCTATGGATTAGAAGACTCAGATTTGTTAACTAATTTGCTGAAAGTCATATAGCAGACAACCAATGGTCTAAAGAGGATGCTAATGTGAAGGTTTTTATATATTTCATGGGGAGGGGGGACAGGAAGGTTCCCTATTTCATGCTAAGTCAGTCACAGGAGCATTCTTTATCAACCTACATTTACCTCTCACCAATAATACATAATTTTATTTACAAAGTTTTTCCTGTATCCCTAAAGAGATAGAACCAAATGTTTAAAACTTCCTCCATTTAAGGACATGGCTTCTTTGGGTGGAAAAAGACATTTCCTTCCTAGCTCTTAGTTGAGGAGTAGGTGATTTCAAAGACCAGAATGAAATGTTTACCTTTACCCTCATGACCCACTCTTGTCTTTGAAGTCAGGTGGTTAGAATAGGAACACTGATCAGGGTGGAGGGGAGGATGATAAACAACAACAGAGTAACAGCAGAAGTGCTCACCTCATACATAGTTTCTTGGTTTTTTTCCTACAAAGGAAAAGTATTTTTTGGACTGGAAAAGACAGACTAAAAATGGCTAATAGGAAGTTGATATGGAAAATAATTACGGTGATATAACAAAAAAAAAAAAGCATAGCAGCCCTTGTTGAGTTCATGCCTTAGGCCCAGATGAACTACAACCTAGGGTACTGAAAGAACTGGCAAATGTTTCTCAGAGACCTTATTTATCAGAGGTCTTTGAAAGATCATGGAGAACATGACAGGTGCTACAGGACTGGAGAAGGGAAGAATTCCTAATTTTCAAAATAAGGAAAAAAAGAATGGAGTCTGCTCCTTATAAGTCAGTGACCTTGACTTCAACTCCTTACAAAGTTCTAGATTGTATTAAAAGGATGGTTAAGGAACATCTAGACCAGTTGGATAATCACAGCCAATGAGACTTCATCAAGAACAGATCCCTTCATTTCCTTTTGTGACAAGGTTATGAGACTAGTAGATTGGGTAATGCAGTACACTTAAATTAACTAGATTTTAGCATAGTATTTGACAGTCTTTTATGTTGAGCTTATATTCTTTTGAGGGAGACAAGAAGTATGCACATCAGGAAAAGAAGGAAAGACATCAGTTGGATAGTTAAGTAGTTTCAGACCCCAAACTATGGTCATACCTTAAGAACAGTCATTAAAGACTAAGAATTACAGAACCTGAAAGTTAGAAAGGACATCAGAAGAGTCTCTCTTTGTTATTCCTCACTGAACTGTGGTTATCCCTATCTTGCAAAAGTACAAAGTTGTAAGACTAAAGATAATAGATTTGTAGAACCTAGGTCATTACCACATATAAACCAGAGCCACAATCCCCCTAGAGGGCCTTAATTACTATCTGGAAGTAATGTCCTCACCTAGCTATCTGGGGGAGGAGGAATGGTATAATATCGGAGAGCAAAGATGGATGAGAATTTTGAGAGGTAAAAAAGGGCACTTTGGCTGGGGTTACCATCAGAACACCCACAAACAACGTTAAGTTACCACCTAGATCAGGCTGGTTAATTTGTTATGATTTTAAGCCACTAGGTATTATTATTATTAGGTCATTGTTTCTTCCTCTACCAAGAAAAAAAAATGCACAAAGCATTGGGTTACCATTTAGGCCATGAAGCAAAAGTACAATTACCTTACAATAGTATGATCCTGTTTAGCTTCCTAATGGAATAGTAAAAGTCATCTATTGCTTCTACTCCACCATTTTTGGAGGACCTCTGATTATGAAAGATTTAGGAGGGCTGGTGAGGGGCAGCATCTTTCTTTCTTTGGTCACAAGAAAGCCTGGCATCCCAGCAAAATAGACCAAAATTGACACTTAAGCTAGTCTTGAACTCAAAATTAACGCCAAAACCAACTCAATAACTGAACAACCATCCTGCCTGAATTCAACCTGAAAGCTCAGATAATGGAAAAGAGTTTATGAAAGCAGTACTGACATAGCTCACACATAAAATCTGAAATGACAAAAGAACTTCGGAGAGAACATTCATTTGTAATTCTCTACACTTAATCTAAGTTTTAATTATACTCTAAACTTTGGGTCATTTAACTTGGATTTACAGAAAACTAACTTGAAGAGGAAAGGAAATGATGAGAGAACAGATTATATTATTTCTAATTCTTCATAACAAAGACCAATAAAAATCTTGCTTTATTTGATGATTTAACCTCATTTGTTTATTTTAAAGGTTGTGGGTGATCCATGAGTATTGAAATAGAAATAAAAATTATTTTGTAACATATTCTGAACTAAAACAATGTTTCTCCCTTTTCATAAACATCCCCCACCCTTAGGAATGAAAGAGACAGAAGAAAAAATAAAGACAAGATAATCTCTTTTGGTATATTTTCTAGACTCCAATGTCTTTTTATTCCACTCATACCAATATAAACTACATTAACAATATGAGCCATCTCTGTATTAAATACTTGTACATCAAAAATAAGAGAGTACCAAGATTAAATAGAATTGCCTTTGATACTAAGTAGAATAAGGTTAACAGAATTTAACAGAGTTTCTAGAACCCTCTTCTAAGATACACTGCATAATGTCCAAATTCTTATAACTTGCTATAACATGAGTCTCTGACAAAGAATCTTTCAGGATGGCTGCACTAGACTGAATGTATCTTAGACTTACATAGTCAAATTAACATCCAAATAACTGATGTTTTATTCATGTAGCATTTTTCTGGGTAGAAAGTATAGTTGTTTTTAGGTGGGAAGGGGAAAATACAATCTGCTTTAGACTTGATCTAAACAATATAACATAAATCTGCATGTGAATATACATAAGAATTCATATAAAATGTTTTGTGTAATAGTCAAGAAGAAACTCTGCACAACAGTATTAATATCATGCATACCCAAATATAAAATCGGTATTAGCACAAAGAATCAAAGAAGTAAAGGAAACGTCTCTAAAATTAGGGAAGTTCAAAATCACGAGAGCAATAATTATTAGAAAAAACAAAAGGACTGTGAATACTATCATGTAAATCTCCTAGAAATCATGCTTTGGTTTGTACCTTTAAAAAGAGGAAGAAGAATGAATTAGTCCTGATTTTAGACAAGGAATGTAACAGCTTCTCCTGGTTATCTACTAGGCTTGATAACCTTCATTACCCTTGTGACTTTAAGTGAAGTACTGATGACTTGGGGAATGGATTGAGGACATCAACTAGTCATTTTGGGGGGTGTCAAAATGATAAATTGCATTTTAGTTTATTTTAACTTTTTTTTCCCAGGGAAACTTGCCATAAGAAAAACAGTGAAAACTCTGGGAGGTTAAAAACAAAACTTTTAGATCTTTACCATAAAGAGCATATTTTCATATGTATATATGTGTGTATGTATATGTATGTGTATGAATATATGTATGTATATAACTTATTGGTATTATTTAACTTTCACAATTTTAAGGACTTTCCCTCTACTTCACATTTCTATGTTAATACTGATTTTATATTTGATATGTATTATTTTAATTGTTATATTGAATTTATATATATATACACATTCATATACATAGATAAAAAAGAAATTTAGATATGAAAAGTAAGTTAGATGTTTGACAGTATGCCTACACTTTATATCTGTGTAGTGAATATTTGGTATTATGATGATAATATCATACAAAGTTTGTTCTCTATATATTACATATAACATATATAAATACATTACAGTATTAATTATACAAAAACATTATATTATTTAAATATTATTTATTAGAAAATATGCCATATTATACACAAGGTATGAGAATGGAAAAAAAGAAATAAAGGACATAAAATGGAAATTATATATCTGCATAGTGAAATGATGTATTATTGTTGGCTATTTTTTATTTCTTACTACCTTAGTAAAATGACCCAGAATACAGAATAACATTTTAAGGTACTACAAATGGATGAGGGGAAAAAAAAGGATGAGGAAGTAGGATACCTGGTTAGTTTAAAACCTGTTAAAACAACACATGAAAATGCTACATGACTTAGTTTTTATTATTATTACTTTGAATAAGTGAGTAAATCAATGATTCCTTCACTCTCCTAAAGATTTCTTGTAATCTTATAAATCAAGCTTTTAACTTTAAAAGTGAGCTAATTTATCAAGTCTCTTTCCCCTGGGAAAAAAATAATAAGAACACTTTTTGTCCTTAGTTCAATTAGCAAGATGTATGTGGTTAAAAAAGGGGGGAGGCAGTTTTATCTTTTGCAAATGGCTTTTTCGTTGTCAATTTTGGAATCAGTGTTTACTAATAAAACTCAAACTCCTTAACCTCCAAGCACACTCATTCATATCTATTCACATTTAGCATTACCTCACACCACCTATCTTTTAATCTAAAATAAATAAAGAAAATTGTGTCCTAGGAATTCTATTACATTCTTCTGTCTTTTAGTCAACCTAATTATGAAAATATGTTTAGGGAGTAAAAGTGAAAACATAACATGGTCATTTTCTAGTTTGTAGCTTTGAATTATCAGACAGTGATTTATCATCACAGTTTATCAAAAAAAGAATGCAACCACAGTTTTTATATACATTGAAAACCATGGACATTTTCTAATACGTTGTTGATTTATAACAAATTCAAAGAAAAAATGAAAAATGTAATATTATCTTAGAAAGTTTTGTCTATAATTTTTCCATACTGTTGTTAATACTGCTACTTAAAGATTAAACAATGTTTCATCTTTTTTTTTAAAGTAGAGGTCTGAGAGATTTGATTCTATTTCTTGATATTTATAAAAAAGGCAAACACTGGGATAAATGAAAATGAGACATATTTCAATAGCATACATTTTTTAAAAAGACTATTGTGTGTTTACATAAAAAGTTTTAAAAGCAAATTAAGAAAAAAAATTAAACTTAACAGACAAGCAGGGATAAATTAATAAAGTAGTACCTAATGGACTTACATTTTAAAAAATGGAAAGGAAATATATCCAATCTATTCTGAATATTGATTTAAAAAAGAATTATCCATTTTTATACAGAGACAGATATTAGAAAGTAGAGAATTTTGGTATGGAAATCCATAATGATGGACAAAAATTTTGTTCCATAAAGCTAGAAAACATTCACAGAGGGAAATAGCCAGATGACATCCACTGAAGTTCTTTAATTCATATACAGAAAGGATAAAAAACTAAGTATTTAATAAAAAGTGGTAGGATAGATATGCTGGAGATGAATTTTATATAAAAAAGATTTTTAAAAAGTGCACCTTAACCTATTTAGCACCACTATGAATACTCCAAACCAGCCACATCCCTGCACCAGCCCATAGCCATCAGCCTAACAGACTGGAAATCTGATCTCTCCAGGGCATCAGAGGAGTTAAGCTCGTCAAACGCCAAGTGGAGAACCTCTTCCTCCCTTCTTTTGTGAGACTGGTCTCCCCTCGACTAACAGTACAGAAAGTTTATATATGCAGTAAAATTTCTTTTGATTTCCACATTCAAAATGTTTGATTTAATGTTTCATATGAAAAAAAATGCCTAATTCCTTGTTTCTCTTTCCTATGCATTGCTTCTAAAATACAAGACAGGAACTATATTTAAATCCATATTTCAAAAGTACATTTATTCTGGTATCTGTGCTCATTTGTTCCACTTTAATTTTTTTTTGTCTTTAGGATATTACCCTTTCCAATTAATTAAAAAACAACAGGACTCCTAATTTATATACTTGACAAATAGCACCTAGCAAATGTCTCAATGAATTCAGTTAACAAATTATTGTTGTTGTTGCTTTTCTTTTTTGTCACTATTATTTGTACTTTCCCATGTCATCTCCTGATCATTCTCTAAGTTGGTAGTTTCGGAATAGAGAATAAAGCAAAAGGCTGACTGTAAATACACTGTGGAATAGTGAGTATCTGATAGACAATCAAATTGTGTTTGTTTATTCTAGCATAAAATAAAGAAGGATAAAAAATACCTTTCATTCCCTGTAATTTTTTCCAGTGGCAAAACTAAGTATTGGGCAAAAACTGGGTAAAAATCTATGACAAATGAAATAATAGTTATATAGTTCATCAATGAAGGAGAGGAGATTAAATGACACTAAAAAATATCCAAGTCTTCATTTGATTATCTTTAATCTAATTATAAAAAGTCACTACTCCGTTCCCTACAAAACAAGGAGACCTTAGAAGGTGTAAGTAGAAAAAACAGAGGTTAAAGAAGCAAAAACAGTGCTGAATTAAAGCACTTGAAGGCCAAGGGCTTTGAACCTGGGTTCCACCAGTCATTCCAACCAAGTGAGGCAGAGTGACAGAAGTTTGGGCTCTTGTTAACAGAGCCTTCATTGTTTTCAAAGGCAGTTAGAAAAATGCTGCTTTATATCTCCTCACACCACAGGGCCAATGCACAAGGCCCAAGAGAATGAGGCTGAGGGTGCACAATTCACCAAACACACACACACACGCACATACACACACACATGCATATGCACACACATATGCTTACATACACCCCCACCCCCACCCCAAAAAGACACACAAAAACACACTTTTAGGCTATAAACTATCCCTAACTCAAAGGCTGGCTCACAAACTGTGGTAAAGGATGTTATGTTGGTGCATAATTTATAACTGGAAATTTCTGATTCATGTGGGATTTGGGACATTTTTTGCCCATTGCCCACTGCCCCTCCTTTTCCACTTTAAGTATAGCAAGGTGAATGGCATCGAGCAGTAGAGCCAACACATCCAGTGAATGGATAGATAAACACTGCGTTTTTGAGAGTGTAATTATTCCACACCTGTTTAAAATGTTTATACAGTAATTAAAGATTAATGCTTATTCCAGACCAGATAAATATTATACGGCTCATGTATATATAAATGCATCTGCATACTGCAGGGAACAAAGATTTTACTGTATCAGACTACTTAGTGAAGCCTGCATGTTTTAAAAAGGCCTGGGCTTCGTGACATTTATGTTACAGAGGGAAAGGAGGCTTAAAAACTGTTAAGTGGCAGGGGCTACCTAAGGGCCATACACAGCACATGTAGTGCCTGATGAACATGAGCCAGTTCTGCTGAGAATCACAATTTGGTTTTATGTTTATTGAAAAGGCCTCAGTTTACTACTTACTGGCAGTCAGTTGAATAGGCCATGCTGAATTAATTAATTACACAATTTTCTATTAAGTCTTGCTGAGGCCATAAAAAGAAAACTAACCATCAGTATTTCAAGGATACTTTCTCATGGCAAAATCAATGAAGAGGGAATAAATAAATCTATGTATGGCTAAGGGTCCAATGAACTCTCACCATTACCATCATCAAAAACGAAAATATTAAATGCCACCTCTATTTGCCTGGGAGCAAACTTAACTTACTGTGTCCATAAGTGCACTGCACAAGTTTAATATTCATCTTATCAGAAGTATCATTAAGATCCTAGTTGCCTTTTCTGAAAGGGAATTTCTCAATTAAAAAGAACAACCTATCCTTTAACCACTGTTAAAGTCTAGCTGTAAGTATGGGATAACAATATCAAATTAAATTAGTGATACCTGCATGCTATGTTTATTTACTGAATACAGTTCCCTCAGAATGGCTTTTAAGATCCTCCACAATTTGATGCAAAGCTACTCTGCTAGCCTTATTTTCCATAATTCTCTGTTGTGCATGGTACGTTTCAAACAAATGTCACCAGCTGTGTTCCCTGATGGAATCTTACATTTCTTTTGGATGGCCCTGTGTGCCTGGAACACACTCCTTTCTTTTCTTCACCTGCTGGAATCTTTCCCTTCCTTAAAAGGTCCATCTCAAACTCCTTTTTCCATAAACTTTATCCCAACTCTAGCTTTCTTCAAATTTTGAAAACTTTGTATGGTTGTCTGATAAGATCAGAGGCTGTGGAGCAGGAAAGGCCCTTAAAGATCACCTAATCTAACACCTTCATTTTCTACCTGAGAAAGGTGAGTTGTCCCCGGTCAAAGGTCAAGGCCAAGATTTGAACTGATGTCCTCGGATTCCAAATCCAGCATTCTTTCCATTGTACTAAGCTAAACATTCTATCTGATAGTATTTATATTTCATATCCACCTCAAGAGATTTGAAGTGTTGTTGTCTTTGTAAACCCAGGACCAAGCACAGTGGCTTTTTATAAAGATGAGTTAAATAGAACTGGAAAAATAATGCCTTCTGGGACTTTTTAGTGAACATCAAATAAATGATAAGGATGTTGGCTCTTATGCAATAGAACACCTCATAAAAGAGATGTGTTCTTGGTAAATTGGATTGTGTATAATTTTACAAATAAAATAATATTTTTTTTAATGGATTTACAGGATCCTTTCGGAGACAGCAGGCCATTCCTTTCTAAATGATTTTTGACTGGCATCAACCTTGATTTAAATCCTCTAGTAACAGCAATAATTGTTTTGAACTAAATAATCTCATCTTCTTTTCTGTTTTGTGAGGTTAGGAATTTTAGATATTAGATTTTCTTGAGGAGACATAACTATACATTTGCCCAATTAATTCTAATAAAACTATGAAATTAAGTCTTATATAATTACATATAAATATATAATTATATAAATTATCAGACAGTTGACAAATATTGTTCACTGCTAAAGATTACAAATACTTTAAAAGTATATTATAATATGTCACAAGCAGTAAGTTACAAATTCAAAAAGATGTCTTTTAGCTATGCTTATCAAGTTTATTGGCGGGGCAGCTAGGTGGCACAGTGGATAGAGCACTGGCCCTGGATTCAGGAGCACCTGAGTTCAAATCCGGTCTCAGACACCTAACACTATATGTTATGACCCTGTGTGTGTGTGACCCTGGGCAGGTCATTTAACCCCATTGCCTAACCAAAAAACAAACAAACAAACAAAAAAAAAAGTTTATTGGCAAATATAGGTAGTACTATCTTTGGGTCAAAACTTGTATTCACTTATTTGAGTATTGCTTTACTATCAATATAGATTATCAAAGCACACTGTCCATAGACTTGCTGCCCTACCTCCACCCCCACCCCACCCCAGCCCCACATCAAAAACTAGGAAGAGTAAAACTTCATTCAAATATCACAGGAATAAATCTCACACTATCCCCAAAGTAGTTATATAAGGTAGACCACCTGGCAGATAAATAATACTGATACCAACTTCAAGAATCCATTTTTCTATGATTGTCTGAGCCTGATTCATTTTGTGATAAACCTGAGATTTAGTGGCTAAAAATAATATGTATAGTTTCCTCACATAAAAAATTACCAATGGAATTGTAAAGTTAATTGACAAAGCACTGCTGAAGAAAATCCACATGCTTTAAATTAGGAAACTTCCCCAGGAAATTTATAACAGTTAGGTAAGGCTTCTCCAAGTTACAAGGTGCTCATTTGGAGTCCACACCAACTAATATTTCGTGTGTGAATGACCACATTATTTTACATTGGGCGATTGTGACTTAGTAATTATTTTGACTTAGTAATTATTTTGATGAGGCTGTGTGTGCATCCTTTTTCTATCTCATTACACTTTCTTTTTGAAAGCAGGAACTCTTTCTTAGGCTCTTTATTCTACAGTTGTGCTTCTATATTCAGCAGGCGCTCAGTGGATGCTTGCTACCCTCCTGTAAGTGACTTCTTCACTAGCCGAGTAAATGAGTACCATTCCATGTTCATAAGATAATGATTTTTGACAAAAGTATTTCAAAGCTGATGAATTAATATGCTTACAGAACTAATGAAGTTTGTGTGGGTGTGTATCTAGACCTGTGATTTTACTGATGCTTGGGAGAGCCAAGTAAGGAACTCCATCTGTAAAAGCAGATGAGTGACTTCTCTGCAACTTAGGATCTGAGAGGGTAGACAGGGACACTGGTACGTTATCTCATTTGCCGATCTCAATCTGGATTTGAACCAAGGCAGGTCTTCCTGACCCCAGGACTAGGTCTCTGCCCACTATGTTACACTCTTTTCAAGGATTTTTCAAAGCCAGCGACATTGTATTTACTCATTACTGTAGTGTTGAATTAGGTCTTTTTGCCAACTTGAGGCAAATGGAATATGTTTTTCAACACTGGGATATACTTATCAAGAGTAAGTCTGCTACACTGAAAGAGGTGCTGAGTTTGAAGTTAGGAAAGACCTGGCCTGAAATCCTGTCCCTATCACTAAGAGATGTGTGACCAATGGCACTTTCCCAAGCCTTGATTTTGTCTTTTAGAAATGGTGCTATCATGAGGACCAAGTGAAGATAACCTTGAATCATAGGACCGCAAAGTTAGAGCTTGGAGGAACCTTAGAAAGCGAGTCCAGCCCCTTCAGTATACAGATGAAGAAACTTCATCCCCAAAAGGTTGAGTGCCTGGCAAAGGTCACACATCTATCAAGTATTAGAGGCAGTATTTCAGTCAGTCAGTCTGTCAATCAACAAGCATTCATTACCTGCTTAATCTGCATCAGACAATGTGCTATGTAGTGGGTTATTAAGAAAGGCAAATCTTACATTCTAATTCAAAGAATCTTACATTCTAATAAGGGTGTGGAGGGAACAACATATACATAATTAGGTACAGGCAAGATATACCCAGAAAGGGTGAAAGGTAATTTCAAAGCGGAAGACACTAGCAGCTGGAGGGACAAGAAGAGGGCTCCTGTCTACAGTGGCATTTGAACTAAGTCTTTAAAGTAATCAGAGAAGTTAAGAGTCCAAGGGGAGGAGGAAGAGTTCTTTAGACATGGAGGAGGGAGTAGGGGCCCCAAAGTCAAGATAGAGGGACTAAGTAAGACACAAGATGGACTTTAGGATTTGTCTCATAAGTCTCTTCTGCCACCCAAATCCTTTGTTATTATTTATGAGAACTTAGTCACAAAAGGACAAAGGCATCTTTGCTAGGTACTGGGGATGGAAAAGAGTCTTCTCCCTTGCAGGAGTGAGCATTCTACTGGGATAGTACAACTACACAATTAAACCAAGTTAAATTCATAGGATTTAGAGTTAGAAGGGACCTCAGAGGCCATCTAGACTGAGAACCTCTTTATGCAAATAGGTAAACTGAGTCCCAGAGAGTTTAAGTGACTTGTGCAAGACCACATATGTAAGAAGTACCAGAGGTGGAGTTTGAACCTAAATCCTCTGACTCTGGGGTCAGTGCTCATTCCACCCCTCCACCTCTCCAAGATTAATAGGGGAAGTAGCTCTGGAGTTGAACTTTGGAGAAATGTTTCTGGGAGGTGGAGATGGAGATAAGATAGCAGCTTATTCTAGGCATGGGAACATGTATGAATACCCAGAAGGAAGAGAAGATAAAACCATAGGGTCTAGAGTTGGAAGGGATGTCTTAGACCATCTGGTCTAACTCCCTCATTTTACAGATGGGGAAACTAAGGTCAGGGTGGGTTAAATGACTTACTCAAAATCACACAGGTAATGAATGTTACAGTCAGGCAGGAGTCTCTCATGTTACAACTCGACTTTCATTAGCTCCCAATTTCATTCCCCACAGCTGTCATGTCGAATCTTTTCCTAGCAAGCCCTTAAACTCAGTCCTTCTCCCAAACTTAAAGACTTCTCCTTCAATGAGACTGAAATCAGACACCCTTCCCTACTCCATACCTCAAAACTTCTTAGCATCTTGAGGGCAGGGATTTTCACCTTGGTCTTTGTGTCCGTAGGGCCTAGCACAGTGCCTGGCATGGTAGCAGGTGCTTAATAAATGCTTTTTGATAATTGATTGACTCTCAAGATACCCATTCTCTTTTATTATCTCAGAGGATGTGGTGCCACTACTTCTTATTAAGATTAATCACTTTCATTTGACTTCGTATTTCTTTACCGTTCCAGCAATCAATCCCTTTCTCTCTTAGAAATAGGAGAGACCTGGCTTCAAATTCTTGACCCCTGTTGGCTGTGTGATTCTAGGCAATCACAACCTGAGCTACAGTTTGCTCACCTGTAAAAAGGAGATAATAAATACCACTACCTGAGAGGATTGCTGAGAGAATCAACAAAATTTACAGTGTATATAGAGGCAGGACAACATGTTAACAAGCATTTTTAAAGTGCTTCCTATGTGCATATAACTTATATGCTAAGCACTAGAGATAAAAAGAATGGAAAAAAAAAAGTTTCTGCTTTCAAGAGCTATTGCACTGTAAAATGTCAGCTATGACCATGATCTTTGCTCTTTCTTTCTTCGTTAGCTTGGCTAAAGTGATCAAGTCTCCCTAATCCTCTAAAAAGACCAACAACATTCCTTCTTGAACCTCACCAAGCTACCATCATTTCTCATTTCTCCTCTGGCCATTCACAGTTAATAAGCTCAAGGATCCATGATTAACAGATCTCTGGGCCTCAGGACCTACCTAGATATAATTTTTCCCCCTGTGGTAGTTATAAATGCATCTCAAAATACCACACTTCAGTATTTTTAAACATTAATGATTTCAATTATGTTGGTAACCCCTCCACCAATACAGCCATTCCTCAGTTGATGGGTAAATCCTTAGATTCCAGTTCTTTGCCTCTACAAAAAGAATTGTTATAAATGTTTTTGTACATTTAGGACCTTTTTGTATTTCTTTGATCTCTTTGGGGGGCACAGGTCTATTAGTTCTCATTCTTTTAACGCCTTGCAATCTACCTTCCATTCTGACTGCTCTACTCAAAGTCACCAATGATGACCTCATCATGTTTTCTCAGTCCTCCTCACCCTTGACCCCGACCTTCTGATATTATTGACCTTCTTCTATACACACTCATCTCCTTCGGCTTCTGAAACACTACATTCTCCTGGCTCTCCTCTACAACTAATACGTCTATTTTCTTCCTTGGTGTGGCCCTCTTCCCACTAGTCAATGTAAAAGGCAGGAGTTACCTAAGATTCATAATCATAGCATATAAGAATGAGAAAGAACCTCAGAAATCATCTAGTCTGAACTGTACTTGAATACAAATTCCTCATATGACATCCCTAACAAATGGTCATTCAGTTGCCAGTGAAAAGCTACCCACTACCTTTGGAAGCAGTTCATTCCACTAGTGGACAGCTTTAGTTATCAGGTTGTTGTTGTTTGTTTGTTTGTTTTTTTTTTCCATTATGTTGAAGTGAAATTTACATTCCTTGCCACTTCTGCCTGCTGGTCCTAATTCTATCCTCTAAGGTTAAATCCAGACACATCTATATTCTAGTCCTTAAAATATTTGAAGTGTGTCTGGCACATAGTATGAGCTATCTAAAACCACAGTACCTTTTCTCTGTTAATTATTTCCCCCTTATCTTGTTTATAGCTTGCTTTGTAAGTATTTGTTTGCATGATGTCTTTCCCATCTGATTGTAAGCTCCTTAGGGGCAGGGACTGTCTTTTGCCTCTTTTTGTATCCCCAGTACTGAGCACAGTGCCTGCTACACAAAGCAGGAACTTAGCAAACGCTTATTGATTGACTGATAAATGCGGATTCCTTCCCCTCCCCTTCCCTCTTCCATACTAAATATCTACAATTCTTTAAACTTTTTTTACATGGCGTGGTCCTTATTCTCTTCGCCAACCTTGGGCATCCTCCTCTGTATGTGCTGAACCACCTTCTACTCTTTTCTGTCTATTCTCTCTCCTCAGAAACTTAATTTATTCCCATGAAATTTCAACTACGACCTCTATATAGACCATGTCCAAAGTCATTTCTCTAATACAGATCTTTCACCCCAGGAAATTTTGGTCTTATCTTTTACTTTCTCTCCTGTGGCCTCCTGTGTTAACTGAAACATGAAAGGAATATGGCTATGATTTTAATTTATATATTCTGACTCCAAACCCAGTTCTCTTTCCACTATAGAGCATGTCAAATATTAGAATGGGAGTTAGCAAATGTATAAACTTGGTATGCCAAGGTCCCAACCCCCTTTCCTTCTGGCATATTTTGGTGCCTGAAAGGGAGTTGGCTGTATATATGTATGTATGCATGTATGTATGTATGTATCTGAAACAAGAAGGGGAAGAGATTCTGCTTACTGATTTGCAGTGGGATTTTGTGGGTTCCAGAGTGTATGATAAAGTTGGGCATCACATCTTGAGTCCTAGCTCTCGTACTTCCTAGCTAGCCCATGTTTCCCCATCTATAAAATGGAAAGAATAATATTTTTATTATCTACCTATCTCATGGTTTATTTTAAGGAAGGCACTTTGTGAACCTTAAAGTACCATATAAAAGTGAACTATTATGATTATGTGCCAACCAACCACCCTCTTGTGAGTAAGATGAGAGCACCTGCCAATCACTCATAAGAAGGCGAAGAAGAGAGTACCTGTCTGTTGCCTGCTTCTTATGGCAGAGTGCCTGGCTATAGCAAACAGCCCACTTCCCAATGAGTTCTTCCCAAAAAACATCTTTTTTTTTTTATGTCAACTTGATTTGGAGATGGGAAGAGCACAAAAGTTCTAAATTCAAATATGCTATACTGTTACTGCTAAAAACTTTTAAAAATGTTTCTGAAATGTCAATGTTTTGGCAAATGGTAACTGAATGAGGTCAATAAATATTAATCACAAAATCATTGAGAAACACACACACATACACACAGAAGAGAATCTCAAGTTGAACAAACACTGTAATAACTCGAAAACAGGTTCAAACTATGGGCCTATATTATACGTCTATAGTTATATGTGTGCTTCTGGCATTGGCCACAATTTGCCATTTTCAAAAAAGGTGATAAATATATAGCTAAATAAGTTTCAATTTTTCACCTTCTCTAAGATTTGTTGCATAACTAAAGTTACAAAGCAAAAGACAAAGTCATTCAGTAGACCATTGGTCCTGATTTTTGGTTCAGGAAATAGGGTCACCATTCAACTTTGGCATCCACTGATACTTCTGTTTAGCAGAGCCAACCACTTCACAGGGCAACAGGTGGGAGTATCATTCAAATCATGCTCCTGAGTGTCTGTCCTGTATTTCATATTTCAGGGACCAAGACTATATGTCTCATTTCTCACAGATACAGTCTAAATTCACATAGGTACAAGCACAATGATTCTAAATCCCAGCAAAACCCAATGGTTTGTACAACTTGCTCTGATCAACTTCATGAATCCTTACAACTAAAATACAGAGAATCAAATATACCAGATGTTATGCTCATGCTTCAGTAAAAGGAAAAAACACCTCAGCAACAATTTATTTGTTTAAAAAAACTTATTAGGCATACTCTTTTACTAGGGTAATTACTTTTATAATATTCTACAACTTAAAGAATATTTCAAACAGTGGCATAATATAAAAAAACTCAATAAAATCAATCTTTATTTGCTGATAAGAAAGATAAGTAAATACTAGCTTTTGTCTCGATTACAGAGGGAAGAAAGGGCTAATTTTGTTCCATTAAGCTAATGAATGACCATGAAGGCCAAAATGAAAGCAAACACATTTCATTGAAAGTATTAAGTCTTTTCCATTCCCTAGGACACATTTAGTTTGCCTTGCCCACTATACCTGAGGTACACCACAGATTCAAAAGAATCATTTTGTAAAAGAAGGGAAATGTATTCCCCTCCCCCAAAACTTTCTCCCACACAAACTCCCTCCCTTTCCCTCCCATTAAACTAATTTAAGCCATCGTTTAATTACTTCAGACATCCAAATTGTAGGTAAAACAATCCTGAGGGTTCAATAAAAAAGAAAAAAAAAAAAGAAAAGGAAGAAGTTGGAAAATACTCCAGCTGGGAGCTGTTTGTGACTTCTTGGCTTCACTGTTTTAGACTTTCTGGCATTTTTATTGCCTGTTGTCTCAGTGATAATGTGCAAGCATAGATATATGTTAAAACCAAAGTAAATAAATTCAAAGAGAGAAAAAGAATAGGCCATTATGGAAAATGGCAGAAACGTTAATTTTTAAATGACACTAACAAAGACAAGAGTATTTTTTTTTTAAATTTGGGATTTTAGAAAGTATGACTTCATGTTGCTATTATTTCATTTGAGGCTTATGGGAACCCAGCCAAAGAAATGATGACAAATGGTATTTTATTAAGTGAAATGTTACTTAGAGCTACATTTAAAATAAAGGTTTTTTTTATAAATAGGATGCTTTTCTATTCTACAACCCATATAGTCTTAATTTGTTATAGAAATAGCATTCTTACTAAGCAAATTGTGATCCCCCCCCATAACTTTTGCACTAGTACAATACCTTCAAAATACTTAAAAAGTTTGTTCCATTCTGAATCAACTGAGCTGATCACTACCTTTTAATATAGATATAGATATAATAAATGGTGGCTCCAGGTTTCTACTGCTGCCAATGAAGATCGCTAATCATAACTGTCAAAAGAAAAATCCTTATATTTCATGTAGTATTTGCCTGGGATCCAGCATGGTACAGTGAACAGTGCTGGAGGCACTGGGGTCAAAGGACCTGGTTTCAAAAACTTCTTTGAGGCTTGCCACTGCTCTGGCCATGCACAAGACACACCATCTGTAGGCCTCAGTTTCCTCTTCTGTAAAAGGAACATGTTGAAGTTTCCTCATCTATAAAGTAAAGAGGTTGAAGTAGATGGTATCTGAGGTCACTTCCAACTCTAAATCTAGGATCCAAACATCTTAAAACATTTGCAACCATGAATAGCTTACTTGGCAAGGATATGGCTTTCTGGGATTTTATAAGGAAAATCAGAATAAGGTGAAATCGCTTTCAGATACTACCAATAATATTTCAGCATATTTTCTGAAATATAAAAGTTGGTAATATTTTTGTTAGCATTTCAGAAGTAAAGTATTTTAAAAATATCCTTAACTCTTACTTTTTAAAAAATTAAATAATCCTCTGATAGGTCAGACTAAGTTTGCCCCACGTGTTCCCCACTTGTCATTTTACTAGAATGGGTCCCAAATGGGTCAAATTGGTGCTTTCTACCAGTCTATGCAGGGAGCAGAACCAACTGTGTCATCACACGATCACAGCAGCCCTTTTAGTTTCTAATTCATCATGTAAAATTGGCAAAATAAGGACTTGCCCCAGCTCTAGTAGCAAATAACTCCTATCCCACCTACTCTGGTTTAACCATTGTGGCAAAACTGGTAACCTGCAAGCATATTTTATACTAATGGACCAGGCATTATTCTTTGACTGATTAATGGTTGAAACTTATCTTGTTTAGTCATTGGCATAAGTGTGGTACGTGTGCCTATTAACAGGTCAGGAGGATGATTTGTCTTTTATGGAAAATGAAAACTTTCTTTTTGGTGTAAGTGGACTTTTCTTTTTTAACCTGTTATAATGTCAGAGCTTGCTATTTTTACAAGGATCTGACAATTCTGTGGACAAAATGAGCCTGCATTTGTTGGCTACATGTGACAGCATCCAAAAGGGGCATTATATATCAACAAAACAGCTCACAAACTGGCTAGTCACATTATTTATTACAAGCCACACATGTGACAAATTATTTAACTCAGTGACTCCTAATAAGTCAAAGAGCAAGCAATTAGCTAACTCAGTATGAGGGCTGTTTGTGGCAATTTATAGATGCTCTCAAGCTGTCACAGCACTTCAAAGCCCCATTAGGGGGAAACCTTTTAATGACTCACTTGAGATGACAAGTATTACACAGCACATATGGCAGCGATGAATTTGGCAGCTTATTCTGTTACACTCAGCATTCTCCCAACCTCCTCCCCTACAGCTGTTTACACGTTTTTAGTGTATACTTTCTCTATAAGCTGCAAACCACCATGAAATGCAGTATCCTGAATAGCAACGAGCAGAATTCCAGTCTTGTGTCAGAAACAAGTTTCTGCGAACTGCTGAAATCACTTGACTTTTATAGCTTCTCATGTGTTGTTTCATAGGAGAGGAAAGATAGGAAGATAGACTGACAGTGACTTGCCCCATAGCTCGAGGCAAGTCCCTTATTCTATCTTTGTCTCAGTTTCTTCATCGGTAAAGTGGAGGATAATAAAAACCTACCTCACAGGAGTGTTGTGAAAATTAATTAGCTAAGTGTTAGTAAAATGCTTTGAAGATGAAAAGGGTTATCTACGAGTGGTAAGAATTATTATTATCTATTGCAGCTTACTGTTATTAACTGAGTATGTCAGAGGATGCTTTGCATTTTGTCCTCCTCCCACTACTTTTAATTAAGAAAATTTTCTCTTTGGTTGCAACCATATCCTTAATTCGAACCTCATCCACCCTGACCACACCCCTGGGAGTATTTAAAAAGCACAACAAAATGCCCTGTGAGGGAATAGAGCTATGAGCAGTAAGCAGCCTGTACTAGGGGCAGTATTTCACTGTAATCGTGGTACACATAGGGTTTACAAATTAAGAAGTGCCTGGTGATTCTGTGCAATTTCATACATCTCAAAAGTTTCACTTCTCTTCCTCACCCCTCTCCTTTGGAGAAAGACGTTGGAATTAAGGAGAAGTCAATGAAGAAGGGAAAGGGCTGAAAATGATGACTTGTGATGACTATTAAAAGTCTCTTTTCTTGGGGAGCAGGGGACTCAAAATAAATCCAGTAATTACAAAGTAGTGCAATATGTTTATTTAATGAGTCAGAAAGATATCTGACATTTCATATATGGTTTCAAGAATAGAGGTAAGCAGTGCATAGTGCAAGACAAAATTAATCAACGGAAGTTGGTGACGACATGAACACCCAGCATCCTGCTTCGTATCCATGTGACCATATTTCACTGAGAAAAGGCAAGTGTCAGCTTTCTCCAAGGCACAGACAACCGCAAGAACTCATTAAAGCTTCTTACACCATAGGCACACTATTTTGTTAAAATAAAACAATCGATGGATTGTGCTTCAGCGTTCCATAACAGCCACAGCTGTATTATAGCAACATCATAATTGTAGCTGGCTGGAAGCAGATGTATCTGCATGGAGGTTGACCACTATCTTTAATAGATGAAGGACTTCACCTAGACAGTTTCGTGATACGTAAGCAATGTTGCTGGTGACATACCTTTCCCATCTTTATTGCTAAGTAGACACCCTGATCTTTGTTTTGTTTTCACAAATGGCATGTAGAGGGAACAATTATTTTACTCCTCTTTTGGTATGAGGAAATGTGGAGTTTGTTATTTTGGTTACAAAGAAAAGCTGAGTAGAAGAACTATGATGCAATAATAGGCTTCACTGAAAGAACAAGGAATGTTTTTATATCTTTTTGGGTAATGCTGACCCCACTTTTAAACCAGTAAATTTAAAAGAAATGGAAAAAAAACCCACCAAAACTTTGCAAGTGACACTTTCTAAACAAAGTGCACATTTCAAGCTTATCTTAAGAATATCTTTTAGTCATCTTTTCAACTAAAAATTAAACCCCAAATAAACTGTCACTGGCTTCAAAGCCTTCAAACCACAAGGTTACACAGGTAAGTAGATTAGAAGCCTGAAAAAACTTACACTCAAGCTATTCTAGAATCATCATAATATTTAAATTAAGGTCATCCTAATACTTTCTGGGACAGTACTAATAGATTGTGTCTTTACGCTTTTGCTTCACTCTTTTTAGCCATTAGATTTTATGCCACTAAATTTTGTCAAGGCAAAAACAAAACAAGGTAGCTGAACCTGATCAAATAAAGAAGAAATCCATGCTAGAAGCAACAAAAATTTTATAGATATTTAGGAACTGATTTTCAAGATAGACATATCAAAGAGACAAAAATTCAAAAAGAAGATAAAAAACAAATTGATTTATGCTTTCATTAAAAAAAAAGGAAATAGAAGACAGAATTAACTTGCCCATGCAACTTACTTTTTACATCTCTAGAAAAATGTTTATAAGAATGGTCTATGTACGCAACTTGAGAAGGGAATAAGCTTTCAGAGATCATGTTTTAAAACACATTTTAAAAATATTCATATATAAAGAGGAGAAGGAATAAGCATTTATATAGTGCCCAGTACGAGCCAAAAAGTTGGGTAAGTACTTTATTCTCTCCTTTGATCCCTCACAGCAATCCTTTGAGGTAGGTGCTATTATCACCCCCATTTTACAGTTGAGGAAATTAACTTGCTCAGGATGGATTTCAAGCCTTCCTGACTCCAGGCCCAGAACTCTATTCACTCCATCAGTACAATAGGGAAAGAGGGTGGAAAGGTGAAAGAGGGAGGGAGAGGGAGAGAGAGAGAGAGAGAGAGAGAGAGAGAGAGAGAGAGAGAGAGAGAAGAAGTGAGCATGAGTGCCAAGGATGCCTTTCAACAGTCTATCTTCTCTTACCTTGTGATTTCATTTGTGTTGAAACTCTCAGTGAAGAAATGTCCTCTATCAATGTAGAGAGGGAGCACTTTCTTTGCCCTTTATAGTCTGAAAGAAGTAGCTGGGATACTGAGAGGTCCAGAGTCACACAGCCATTATGTCTTATGTCAAAGGCTTATGTCAGAAACAAGACTTGAATCCAGGTCTTCTTGACAACAAAGCCAGTTCTCTACTCACTGTACCATGCTGCCTCTTCTTTATTTTCTTATATAAACATAGTTCATAAGGTAGGAGAAAAGAAAGGTTACTTACTTTTCTATTGGGCAAAACCAATTAATGTGGTCACAAAGAGGAAGGGAAGGCAGAAACTATTAAAGAAAAATGTTAAAGTGGCTTAGTTATGGATTTTAAAAGCCTTGAACATAAAGATCTGACCAACATGGTGGGATATTTAGATTATGAGAATAACTGTGGCAAACTATCACACAAGAATGCATAGTCTGGTTATCTTTTTGGATAGTAACTGATGTTTTACTTGTGAAATTTACGTATTACTACATTGAGACAAACTGAACTTGGAGGCAGCATGACGTAATGGACAGAAATAAGGATTTTGAGTTAAGGAACCTGGTTCCATTATAGTTAGGTGTGTGACCTTTGACAAATTACCCAACTTCTCTGGAACTATATTTTCTCACCTCTAAACTGAGGTGGTTAAATTAGTTAGAGGATCTCTATAGTTCTCTAAAGATTCTATTTCTAGCTATAAATGGAGCAAAAATGTGCCCTCTCCACCTGTAGAAATTTCTTTTCTGTCATTATTCCACAAGGTTGCCAGAGGTAAACCAGATGAGAGAAGACTTTTCTATGTGGTGAAAATCAAAGTGTAGAAAAGTATAAAATACAGGGGTCAATAGTCATACCAGAAGACATCCTGGTTCTCTTCTTTCTTAGCCATAGCCAGCTGGGCTTCATATTAGGGTGACACCCAAGTGTAGCATTATGATGTGTTTGTAATAAATGAGAGTGTGCTTTCTCCTTTCCACCTACCACTATGACACAGATTTCTCTTCCCTTTTGTGGAGAAATTTGGGTTCATGTACCTTTTCTTAGGTTTTACAACCATAGGTATACAGACACACACAAAAATATTCATTCATACACACATACACACACACACCCCTCAGGCAAATGATTACCAGTTGTTCTATTGTCTTTAGAATACTTGATAAACACAACTTGATAAACAACAAATAGAGCTAAAGAAGGTAGGCAAATGCTGAACACCCCCTATGTTATTTTAAGGCTTTCCATTATATTCATTAAGGTCTTGTATACTTTATACAGGTTATTTTGAGAGAAAAAAATGAACAAGGCTTATCCAGAAGGTTCTCTGGCTACCTTCACATATACCTGAGGGGAAGAGGAGACGGAGAAAGAGCTAAACTGAAATAAAGAAATTAGAGATATGGGACAAGATAACTTGGTAGGCCAATCATTCAGTCCATCTTTCTTGCCACCATCCCCAACTAGTGTATGATAGATCTTTATAATATATCTTGTGATGTTCGCTCTAGTAAAGTTATATTTCATAGGTGATGAAGTTCTTTTTTGGGGGGAAAAATTCACTGAGTAAGAGTTCTGTCAGGAAGTCTCTCCTCATATTTAAAGGAAATTTCCATAGGATTTTTTCAATGACTTTTACTTGTATTTCCCATCTTTAAGGGCTCCACACTTTTCTGTTAGGTATAATTTACTGTAATTTGTGGAATGTTATAATCTCTTCCTACTATTCTAACAGACCTCTTTCTTGTTTCTCAAAATATTACACAAATGAGCTATATGGAATGCTTTTTTTAAAATAATTTCCTAATATATGTAATACTGTTTTTGGACCCATTATTGCAATCCATCTATAAGGATTTACCGGGCTGTATTTTTGTTCTTAGCTGTAGTGTAAGAATTCATGGACATTGAAAACTGTGATGGAGTCTTGAGGGAAGTCTTTAAAGTACTTGAAAGAGGAGTAGGGCTTCAATAAAAGGAGAGAAGGGTATAAGAAGCAGCATAATATAGAAAAAGAATTGTATTTGGGAGATAGAAGATTGAGGTTTGAATCCCTGTTCTAATACTTACTAGCTCTATGACCTTGAGTTAAGCATTTCCTCATTAGCAAAACATAACAGAGGTGAACTAAATTACATCTAATTTCCCTTCTGTTTCTAATGTTTTTTGATTCCAGAATCCATTCATAAGACAGTAGGCCCAAGCATTACTCTAACCATATCATTTGAGACTACATGTAACATGAACAGAATTGACTCAATGCCAAATGGAAACTATATCTGTGCAAGAGTGAGGTTAATACCGTACAATTCATATTTTAAAGTATTAACAAACATTGTTTAATTGAACAAATATTCCTGGAAGTACACCATGAGCTCACTGCTTATAATATTAGGATACTGGAATACTGTGTTTAGTCTTGGTCTCCACATTTGAAGATACAGGACAGAGAGCAAAGAAGAATTACACATCATTTTAATATATGAAAAATATATCTCATTCATTTATTCATCAACTATTTATTAAACACTTACTACCTATGAGAGAAAATTAAAAGGGCTGGAATTTTAAACTTTGGAAAAAAGAAGTCTAACTGATGATTCTGAAACCTTCTTTAAGCATAGGAGATAAAAATGATTTTACATTTAAGCAACGGTGATTTATATAATGACCATTATATCAGTCTAGAATCTTATACTCAAGAATCTAGAACTTGTTTTATTCCCTCCCATCTTCATGAATTTGTCTAGAGTGACTTTCTCCAACATTACCGTCGCTGTCTCTACTTGATGACAATTATCCAATGGCTTTGTCTCGATCCTCATTCTTCTTGACCTCTTTTCAACCTTTAACACTGCTGATCATCTTCTTCACCTTCTCTTTTCTCTAGTTTTTTGGGGACATATCTCTTTCTTGGATTTCCTCCTACCTATGAGATCATTACTCATTCTCCTTTCTTAGGTCCTCATCCAGGTCATACTCACTAACTGGGGGTATTCCACAGGGCACTGCCCTGGTCTCTCTTCTCTTTTTCATTTATCCTACTTCATTTGGTGATCTCATGAGTGCCAATGGATTTAATTACCATCTCTATGCTGATGTTTCTCAAACTGATCTATCCTGTTGATTTCTCTTTGAAACATTACACTCCCTTCTCTCTGATATAGCCATCAACCTGGTGCTGACTCTCACCACCTTTCATTTGTACTATTGTAATAGCCTGCTGGTTAGTCTGCCTTCCATAAGTCTCTCCTCACTCTATCTTCCATTCAGCTGCCAAAGTGTTTTTCCTAAATTTGCAAGTCTAACCATGTCACTCATAAACTTAATGAACTTTAATGGCTCTCTATAACCTTCAGGATAAAAATACAAAATCCTGTTTTGGCATTCAAAGCCCTTTATAACATAGCCCCTAGTTCACCTTTCCATTCTTCTTATACCTTATGCCTCTCCCTATCCCCATGTACTTTCCTATCCAGTGACACTGGCCTCCTTGCTGTTCAACAAACAAGATGCTCCATCTCCAGGCTCCTGGGATTTTCTCTGGCTGTCCCCCATACCTGGAATGCTCTCTCTACTCATCTCCATCTCCTAGCTTCCCTGGATTCCATCAAGTCCCAACTAAAGCAATCACTCTTAACACTAGTGCCTTTCTTCTGTTTATTATATTCTGATTATCCCACATATAACTTGTTTGTGCATTTTTTTTTGCTTGTGATCTCCAATATATTGGGAGCTCCTTAAAGGCAGGGACTGTCTTTAGACTTTCTTTGCATCCCCAACTCTAGCAGAGTGCCTGGCACATAGGAGGGATTTAATTAATGCTTATTGACTGATATTCATCCTTTAAGGCCAGCTAAAATGTCATCTTCCCTATGAAATGCTCCCTTGATTGTACCAGCTTTGGAGGAAGTAATTTCTCCATCATGGACTCTATTATAATATTGTATAGGTACTATACTCTATTTTGTTATAGTTAATTATATATGCCTTATTTCCTTTAACAGTTTTTAAGCTCTTGAGGAATGTCTTATTCAGTTTTTTTAAAAATAAAACACAGAACAAAACTACAAAAATTGTTTACTTAGGAGATACTAGAACTGAGAGATCATTTTCTCCAACATCATCATTTTACAGATGAATACTGAGCTCTGCCTTTCATATAGGTTAACTGACTTTTCTACAATCACATAGCTAGAAAGCGTTAAAGTATATCCCTTTACAAGAGTTAGGATTCAAACCCAATTGTCTTGGTCTTCAAACTCAGCACTCTATTCACTTTACAACATGAAGATGTAAGTACAGAACTGCCTGAAAGTTAGCACCATAGTGAATCCAATGTCATTGAGTCACAGAATGGGAAGGAATAATGTGGAACAGTTGCATTGGAGGACTATATTGGCTTTTCTGCCTCCAGAGGAGTCTCATTTAGCCAGGAAGCAATGAAAGCAAATGCTACTGTATTTTGCAACTAGCCTCCACCATTCTATAAACACAGATTATTCAAATGTGAAGTGAGCAAGGGTAGGTGGCAGGTAGATTTTTGGTTCTACTAAGCCAGCATGGCTAACATGGCCTTGGGTTCCTAGATGTTCACCTACTGCTATTTGTGTCAATGAGTCTATTGGATCAAATGGGATTACCAGAATACTAATTACTTTAGATGACCAAGAGCATCTGCTTACCTATGAGATATAGAACCAGGTTAAGAAAAGAGTCATTGCTTAATTAATAATGACTTTAAAAAATAAGGATAAAAAAAATAAATCAACAGGAAATTAATGGCAAAAAGACTCTTTAAGATTCAGAAAGCCTAGCAAGATTCCCTTCACTGGAAGCATGTAGCAATGTTACAGTGATATATGCTATTTAAAGTTCTTTTATTAGTGAATTCTAGTATACAGTGCCAACCAGCTCTGGTTTCTCATGTGTCTATTACCCTGTTTATTTATGTTGAATATTTTATTATATTAAAAAAATTTTTATACAATCAAGAAAAGTATAGTGATTTGATACGAATGATACTGCTGTCACAAACTGGGATTCAATACCTGTATGCTAAGCTAAATGTTTACTAGTTACTTAAAGGTCTGAAAACATGATAGAGGCAACAAAAGGGGGCAGAGAAAAATTCTTCCACTCTGCTCTCAGGTGACACCCTGTGGTTAACCAAATGAGCTATCAAAGTTGGCATCCTAAAAAAGAAATATAATATGTCAACCAAATCCTGGTTAGAAGTACAATCATGATGATATAAAATCATTTATTATGGAACAGAAGGAAAAAGAAAGAAATGAGGAAACAGGGCACCAACAAACAAATGGAATTAAGTCCTTATGAATTTAACACACACAGCAAGAATTGGCTAGTCAGTGACCATCAGTATTCTAACATACCACATATTTCTGGTTTGATAAACTAAATATGGACATTTACAAGTTTAAATATGGAGAGAAGGAGAAAATCTAAGAGCTATGTTTTAAACCATGTTTTCTTTAAGGCATTACCAGATGGTGTCCAAGAGTAATACCTTCATGGGTCGATTGGCACAATGCATTTTCTACAAGTGGACCCACTCTCTCTTTTTTTATGTAGGCAATGAACATGTCCATATAAATATGTAAATAAACACAAAATATAACAGTAATAATAATAACTCATATTTATATAGTGCTTTAAGATTTGCATAGTGTTTTCCTCATAGCAACCCTGAAAGGTAGGGTAGTAGATGTATTATTGATCCCATTTTACAGATAAGAAAACTAAGCTCATGGAAATGAAATAATTTTGCTCATGGTCATACAGCCCATAAGTAGATTTGAACCCAAGTCTTTTTGGCATCAAGTCTATCTCCCTTTTACTACATCATTATCTTGAGTAACATAACATTTTATTATTCCATGTATTTTCTCACTGACTTCTGCATACCTAATTTCTGCATAAATTTGGAAATACATTTTCAAGATTTCCACCTTCCTTCCTGGTTCAATTTTAAACCATTTACTCCTGGAATAGTTTCTTTAATCCATTGCCTCTATAGACTTTTGGCTCTGCCTTTCCAAGACTTTATCAGTTATCCACTTGGATCTAACTCTTTTATTCTACAGGCTATGCTTGTAAATTTGTTGAGAGGTCTTCTGGTGCAGTGAAGAAATCACTGGAGAGCTGGGGCTGAGTCCTGCCTCTGACCCTTGCCAGTTGTTTGACCCTGAGTAGGTCACATAATTTCTCAGACTTATGTTAACTGATCTGTAAGTGGGAAGAATAATACTGGTATAACCTGTTTCACAAGGCTGTGGTGAGGAAACAACTTTGAATACTTAAGATGCTATACAAACATAACATAGAGACTGATAAGAAAATCTAATTTATGTATATCATGTAAATGATGATTTTTGATTTATTATACTGGGCTGTAATGTTAACTGATATTTTTAAAAACATGGTTGCTGCCTAGGTCAACTTCTAGTTCCAATACAAATAAACTGTATTTAAATAACCTTGATATAGTGGAAAGAATACTGACTCGGAAATCAGGAGAATTGAGTTTAAATGCCATTTCAAACAATTACTATCTAGGTGGTCGTGGGCGGCAATAGTAATGACAATAATAAAAATAGCAATGACTTTCACCCTCAGTTTTCTCATCAATAAAATGGAGATAATAATAGCACCTCTCAGGGTTGTTGTGAGAATTAAAAGATATTTTTACTGCACTTTCTGAACCTTAAAATGCTGTATTAACGCATTTAAAGTGTGGTCGGTGGGATGTTCAGGAAGACTGGCACCTCTGGGGGGATGGCTTACAGAGCCCTTTTCAGGGCTGCTCATCTCTCTTTGGTGTCTGCCTGATTCACCCAACTCTCACCTGGTTACTCTCAGGCCTCAAACCTATTGGTAAGTTAGGGGATGTCTTCCCCAATCATGTGAAGACTTTCCCTGGTGGAATGGGCAGATGAGAACAATTTGTTCCAATGATCATGAAGGTGGCTTAAACAGGCACTGTGGAGTTCTTAGAGTTTGGTCAAACAGAAGATACCAAGGTCATCCACTGCATCCTGGGCCACTGCCAGTCCTCCTGACTTTTGTCTTACCACTGGACTTCAATGAGTCAGGAAGAGAGAGTGAGAAGACTACTTTGTGCAACTCTGCCTCACTTACATCCATATTTATGAGCAAGTCATCACCTGTGATATCATTGGGCCTTTTCAAAATTGACGAACAAAAACAATATAAAAATCATACAGGCAGCTAGGTGGTACAGTAGATAGAGCATTGAATCTGGTACCAGGAAGACCAGAGTTCAGATATGGCCTCAGACACTTACTATCTATGTGACCTTGAAAAGGTCACTCCACTTATGTTTATCTTAATTTCCTCATCTGTAAAATGGGGGTAATAATAGCACCTTCCTCCCAGGGTTATTGTGAAGATCAAATGACATAATATCTGTGAAGCACTTAGCACAGTTCATGGCACATAATAGGTACTATATAAATGTTGGCTATTATGATTATTAATGATGATAATAAATAACATTTATATAGTACTTTAAGATGTTGCAAAGTGCTTTATATGTTATCTCATTTGACCCCCACAGAAACCCTATGACGCAGATGATATCATCTACGTCACAAGTCACTTAAGCAAGTCACAGCTTCCCTGGACCTCAGTTTCTTCATCTGGGAAATGAGAGGGTTGGAATCAATGGCCTCTGAGGGCCCTTTTACCACTAGATCTAAGGTTCTATGAACCATCACTTAGCACGTCATTAAACAAATTGTTACTATAATTGGGATATGATTAGAAATACAGTATCAAACTCAGAAACAGACCAATTCAATAATGGGAGGGAATTTGTCCTACCCTTCCGCCCCACTCTATTCCACCTCACCCCCATCTCAACCAAGTTCTAAGGCTCACGTACAGAGAAAAGATTTAGATAATTATTTGTGAAAATTATAGACAGCATAATTACGTTCTCTAATTACTGTTAAGTATTATATAAAGATCAAAACATTTATAATAGAAAAAAGTTCCAAGGGAGGTCAATTTAACATAGAACATCAATGAACATATTCAGCAAAAAACAAATTTCTGCATCCTCCTGGAATTAAATGATGTAGCTTTAAACAGGGACAGCCTACAAACAAGGACTGTGGTCAGTTATTTCTTCACCAAAGTGGCATTTTTGCCAACAAGACTTTTGGCAGCCTTTAAGGGCTAAAAGTAGCACAATTTACCAAATATGGTGGGGAATTTGAAAACATTGAAGATATTAGCATTTGTTCCTAAGTCTAACATAACGCAGTCCACAGGCTTGCCATGAGAGGCTGTAACTATTAAGTGATAACTTAAGCAGTGGAATGCAAATAATCCATTGGTTCACATTCATGTCATGTCCATTTGTTAATGTTCCAAGTTCTCTGATGGCCCTGGGAGTACCTCACTTGACTTCTGAGGGGCAAAAATCTAGGGATAGTATATCACAAAGTGTTAAATTATGAGAACACGTCAGTAATGATTTACTCATTAAAAAGTGCATTAAGCTACACTGCTTAGAGTTATTTGACCTCAAAACATATTGTTCCTAAATTGCTTAAATAAGTTGGTCATTTGCCTACTGGCAACTGCCCCAAATCTATCTATTTAAGCTAAAAATTCTATTATTTGTCTATGAACACTATACTTAATGATAACTTTTGAAATGCTGATTTAACTACAGAGAAAGCCATGTTGAAACAAATGAAAAATTAATGTAAAACTCTGATAAAATAGTATTTATGTAATCCAGCACCTCCTTCCCTGAGAAGTTAAAAGGATGCTTCAAATATTTTATGGATTAAAATGGGAAGAAATCCTAGTTATTGGAGAACAGCGTCAAAGAGCTCAAGGCACTTGACTTACAGATGTCACATTGGGCTTCTAAGTCTGGAAAATAGTAAAGCTTTGTAATTTATTTGAATACCCTGCATGAAAATTAATTTACAACCAAGATATCCCCATGTTGCCTAGATAATTGTAATAATTTCTCATTTTGAAGCCAAAGAAGAAAAGATATCACAGGACAATTGGACTCTCCCCCTCACCCTCTGGCTCTGCTTGTTTATCTTGTTCATATATCAAATTAATGTGTCTCGAAACCTAAGAAAAGAAGTAATATGTTGAATCTGAACTTTTATTCCATTAGCCTTTACCAAAGGAATGTAAGGGAATGTTATCAATGTATTTAATTTAAAGCTGGCCGAACATTGCTGGGGTGGGGGGTACAAAGGCCAGCAGATTACTATACCATTCCATTTTTCATTTATTAAAAAAAAAAAAAAAGCAGTGGCAGAAAAAAATGAAAAGACAGTATTTTTACTCTTCTTTGGTCTGCAAGGGCCCCCAGGTGTCAGAGTGCAAATAAAGTCCACCTCATCAGTCTATGGGCTGCCAGTTTTCCCTCATATATTTTCCTTACTACCCACCTCCCTTATGTCTCCTGCCATTCCCTGCGCGGTACTCCTCCCCGCATGGAGAATGAAACCCACAAACACCACTAATACAATACCACTTCATCAACCTGCCAACCATGGGGAAAACTTACAGCTGTCTAATCAGCAGGCTCCTCCCCAAAATCCCAGTCTTGTTCTCATAGTCAATTCTCTCTATCCTTACCCTTCACTTCCCAGGCCAAAGGTCAGTTCTGAAACTACTGGAATGTACTACATGCTAAGTAATTGGGCAGTCAATTAAGAGTCAGGTGAAAAACAAAATGATACTTAGACTTCTAAATGTCAGTGAGGGCAGGGCATGTGTGTGGTTCAGTGTTTTAGATGCCATTGTACCAAAACAAACCAACAATCAAAAAACACATTTCTTTAATCATTGTGTTGTCTGAGAAAAGTGAATAAAAAGGTTTAAGAATGTCAACATAATTAGCACTAAGAATGTTCTCTTAAAAATATAATGATGTACTCATCAACCACAGTATGACTGTAGGATTCAATTTCCACCAGAAAAGCCATTTGAGTAAACACCTTTAGGACCTCCTAATTTTTTTCTTTTTCAGTTATGTGAGTCTATTGTCATTTTACTTAAACAAATATATAAGAATGAATGACAATAAGGAAATGAGTGAACAAAAATGGCACATATCCGGCATGAATTAGATGGTTCCAACACAGATTACAGATGGAAAAGCAAACAAGGTTCAAAGAATATGTTGCTGTGAAAAGCAGACAGGCTTTTAAAAGTGATTATTAAAACCCAAGTTATTTTGTCTAAGAAATGATTTTTTTACATGTGGTCTCTGATTCTCATTGTTAATTCATAAAGAACGGTTTGATTAAGAAAATTAAAATTATAGCAAATTCTTTCTGAGCATCTGAACATTAGGATTTACTGTAAAGTGTTTTTTTTTTTAAATCAAGGTTTACTAGGATATTAGAGAGTGCTCCCTTCTCCTTTCTTTATCCACTTCAGTTTAATTAATAACAAATATGATTAATCCAGAAGAAAAACAGTATTTATTTTACCATGGGTATCAACATCATCAACTGAAAACATAAAAAAACCAAAGATTTCATGGAAGTGGTAATAATGCCTGGTTATTGTAATAAAAGATTAGATTTGGCTGTCACGGTAGACTATGTAGACTTAATTGGAATGGCTTAAATCAGGTTTTAATTTGAATAAATGATTATTTGGCCAGTATTCTGGTCTCTTTAGTTTGCTTTATTAACCACTGGCATGTGTACACATATACATATGTGTATGTATGTACATCATATAATTACATTGCCACATTTTTGTTCACTTCTGTTTTTTTTCACTTTTTTTTTTTTAGCTCTTTGGGAAGAAGCATGGTGTAGGAGGAAGACTGATGGATTTGGAGTCATGAGAAACCTAATTTCAAATCCAACTGCAAATACCTTTCTGAGTTCCAGCTTCCTCACCTACAAAATTGGGATAGTAAGCATAATGCATGAGATCCTCACCATCCAAGGACAACTAGAAGAGAGAAAACACTACTTAAAATGAATCCACAAAATGTGGACCAATATTTAAAAGCAAAATATAATTTTAAAAATGCTTAGTTAGGACTTCTTTTCTTTAAAAATAAAATGAAAAATTATGGGAAAAAGTTAATATTATTTTATTTTTTAACAAAATTAAGGTTATAATTATACCTGTGCTAATTCTTAGAAGAAAGAATGAATCAAGTATTAATTGGGGGAAGGTATTTTTTCTGAAAAAAATTATATAGTAGAAGCACATGATAACCTTCACTTCATGTTTGACTTTTGTAGTATGATCACAAAAAATGTCTTGCTACAAAAATATTACAGGGCTTTATCAATATTTAATCTGTAAGACTTAAGAAAGGTACATCACATTCTTTTGGAAAGCCTCATCAACTAGGCACTGACTTACAAAGATACTGATGAAATAGGTGAGATATGTGTTCAAGCTATACATGCTCCTTAGCTTGATTCTGAAAAGCCTTTTACAACCTGGCTCCAAACTACCTTTCAAGGCTTACTTCATGCATATCCTTTATGCACTATACATTTAAGTCAGTTGGACAGCTAACTATTCCTCAAACCTAAAATTCCTTCTTCTATCTCTATTCATTCCACATACAGATACACACACATATCAATGCACTCCTCTCTTACTTCTTCCACAAATCTTTATACTCCTTTACAATTCAACTAAGGAGTTACCTACTAGTTAAGGACTCTTGATAAGGTCAAATTACCAGGTCAAGGTGAATGACATTTTTGAATATTGAAAGAACTGACAAATGTGATTGCTAAGTCCCTGTCAGTAGCCTCTGAAAGATCATGGAGAATGGGAAAGGCACTACAAGACTAGAGAATGGGGGAAAACAAAACAAAACAAAACAACTATCCTGATTTTCAAAAATGGGGAGAGAAGAATGGGGATGAGAAAAATGGAATAGAATTGCAATGAGGACTTGGCACATTTTTAGATCATCTAACATGGAAGCACCATGCTTTTGGGAAAAGACATCCTGAACTCCCCTACCACATGAATGGGAACAACCTCCTTTGATGAGCTGCATGGTTACAACATGCTGCATTTAAAAAAAAATCCCAGACCAATATAGTCTTTCATTTTTTTCCAGTGCTTCCAGAGAGGGTAAAGGACATAATTACCTACAGTGCAAGCACTATGAATTCACTGGGTGAGAGGAATGGATGCCTTCTCCTCCTTTCCTCTTTTACTCTGTGACCTTAAGAAAATGGCTTGGGGTTTTGTTTTATTATGTTCCATTTATTCCTTTCAGTTCTAGCTATAGGTAATGAATCCCCATTGGATCTGGGAGCTCTAATATGGCCTCCCTGCTGGCTGGCTAGTTGGCTGCATATCTAGCCTGTAATCTTGCCTCCAATGTCAACACGTCTGGGTCTGGGTCCAACTCTAGAGTCATTCTCCATTAGTGGCCATGTCTTGTCAATTCTATCTCTACCATATCGCTCACATTAATCCTCTTCTTGACACTCACAATGGCTATCCTCCTAGTTCAGGTCTGATGACCTCTCGTCGGAACTCCTGACCGTGACAGCCTTCTAACTGGTCTTATTGACTCCAGTCTTTTCCCTCTCCAATCAATTTCTCACATCTCTAATCATGCCAGTCTTTGATAAGAAGCTGGAATATGGAATTCATGAAAGAAAAAGTTCACAGCCTTTATCATCATTGTCACCCTCACCCCCTCACCCCCTTCCTGGTCAAAACTACTGTTGAGTAGAGCTTCTTATCAAGGCACTGGCATGGTTAGAAAAAAAATTTCTGACCTGTATTAGACACTTAAATTCTTGCTGAATGAATTAATGAATCTCCAAATTTTCATGTTCTGCCACTGTTAGGAAAGTAACCAATCATGGAAGAAAAGCAGAGAGATTGATTTGATTATCTGAGTTTCTAATTCTTCAAAACACTGGAAGGTAAGAAAGTGAAGAGGGCTCCAGAAGAATAGTAAATGACTCTGAAGAGGCTTTCAGAGTTACACTTCATGGTACCAACTCCAGGTAACTCTTTTAACAGAAATTCAACTCTCTTCCTCCTACCTAGCTGACTCTTTTCTCCTCCCTCAACTTCCTCCATTGAAAAAGAAAGCTGCACCTGGGGGCAGGTAGGTAGCACAGTGAATAGACCGGCTGGATCTGGAGTCAGGAAGAGCTGAATTTACATCCAGCTTCAGATACTTTCCAGCTATGACTTTACCTCTGTTTGCCTAGTTTCTTTGTTTGTAAAATGAGGATAAAAATGGCACTTACCTCCCAGGGTTGTTTTAAGAATCAAATAAGATAAGAACTGTTAAGTTCTTAGCATAGTGATTAGCACATAGTAAGTGCTATAAAAAGTTAGCTATTATCATTATTTAAAAAAAAAACATCGTAATAAATATGCACAGCAAAGCAAAACAAATTACTACAATTTGGAGTTGATCAAATATCAGGAAGCAGCACATTTCATCATGAATCACCTAGAACTGTGTCTGGTTATTGTGTGGAACAAAATTCTTAAGTCTTTCAAACATATTTATCTTTATAATATATTTTATAATATAATAATAACTCATCATGTAATTTTTTCCTGGTTCTGCTTATTTCACTCCGCATCAGTTCATATGAGTCTCCAGTTTCTACTGGGAGCAAAGATAATTGATATCTTAAGTAGCACTTTTTGTGGCTATTAGAATTAGTGAAATAATTAAGAAAAACTTTCTTAGAATACCATAAGCTTTTCTTTTTATCACACAATTCACTGTAATACTGGGAAAATAGTAGAAACATAAGTAGCATAAATTAAAGTGTTCACTTCCATTTCAGCAGACCACATCTTTTTTTCCTGCAGTGAATTTACATAGATGCCTAGAGAGAAAAGTTGAGATGCATGTGTACGTTTTTTATAGAAATAGATTCCCTGCAGAAATTCAGATCTGAGAGAAAAGTTACAATGTATACCTACATATTGTGTAGGGGTATTTTTCCCTCCAGACACTGAGATCAGACTTATGAATTTAGAAGCTACCAACCTGCTTTTCTATGACATGTCTGTCACCAGAAACCATGACAAATCATGCTGCGTTTTCTTTTTAAAACACAATAATAAATCCATGTTTAATCAACCCTTTGATTAGCTACACATGCCATAAAAATAAGACTTGGATATAAAATCCAGGCTTTTGAGTTTAGCAAAGCAATTTCAGGTTCAATGGTGTTGGAGAAAGAGAAGTGTTACTATTTTTTACTCTCAACCAGATAAATATGAACATTTGATGCCTTGGCCTACTTTGATTCGACATGCATTCTCACTACACAGCTGCAAACTTTTCCCCCTTCCTTACTCCTGGTCTCAGATAAAACTGGGCTATTTTGCCTCAGTACTAAACTCGATCCTGGGTCTTTGCTGCCAGTTCACCTCCAGCTGCCTGTACAGAGTTTCACACTAAACCCCTTGTTTATATCACTGCTGCAATTAAACTCAAGCCAAGAAGAGAAGTCCCTTAGAGGGTGGCAAAAGTGCAAAGTTAAGAATTGATTCTCAACTTCTGCTCTCTCCTCCTCCCCACAACCTTTTCCTATACACATACACACACCTTAAAAAAAGAAAGATATCTACACATCTATTCCATATCCTCTCTCTCTCTCTCAACTTTCTCCATCCTCTCTTTATTTTCAGTTGCCATTTTGGGACTTTTTCACAAATTGAATCCTGTTTTCCAAATTGGCCAGTGAAAAGTTTTTGCCATGCTGAAATCATTTCCAGGGCTAAATTGGGAAACCTGAGGCAGCTGGGCAATCTGACAGCTGGCTGCACTGGGCCTTGCAATAAAAGGCAGTGTGAATAAGGTATATTGAAGCTAAATTGGATTCGTGTGAAGGGACGTTTATTTAGAAGGGGGATGTGGAGGTGGGGGGGGAGGAGGAATTAATGAACATGAGAAATTAAATTAGCTCAACCAAGCCTTTAAAAAAATATACTGAGAAATATTTGACCTGCCATGAACCTTTTTAACAAATCAGGGACCTTTGGGCTGGGACCATATAAGATCAGTTTCATGCCCCACCAAAGGTAATGGTTTCAGAGGGTCAGTTCCAGTGAGGCAGATAAGCTACGCCTTGAAGGTGGCTGAGAAGAATCTGGTTTCTTTTGACCGTGTTCAGATGGACCAAGGGCACTGAAGGGGAAAACCAATATGCCACTAAAAGACAAAAGGTCACTCTTAAAGATGAAAACATTTAATTAACTAATCACAGACTACCTGACATGAAAATAAACATGTCTTTTTATCTTTGCTGCCAAAATTTTCTTTAATGAGAAGAAATTACAGTCTATCATGTTTGGGAAAGATTATTGATTCACTTAGAAGCCTAATTCTTTAACTGATTGCAATAATATTTTACTCATACTTCTAATCTGATCTCCCTGGTGCTCTAATGTCATCATCAGGGGAGTGACTGTGGCTTCGGAGGCAAGAAAGAAGAAGGAAGCCATATCTCCAGGGGGTTCCCTCAGCCCTTCTGCATCCCAGGAATCTGCTATGTGGGACAACTGCTTGTGCACAGTTTGGCCTTCCTTTAATACTATGAATAATTAGCCTACTTTTATATTAGATATTATTCTACATAAGCAAATCTTTCTTCTCTTACTCCCCAAAGAAGTGCAATGTTAACATGTATGGCTAGATTTTCATGATCAAAATCACAAATTAGTAACCCACAATGTTTTTAACATCTTTTGGTAATTCACAGACTACTTTAAAGATAAATTGTAGGACCTGTCCTTGATTATAAGGCAAGATCAGGAATTGCCATCTACCATTCAGTACCAAAGGTCCTCCTGAGACCTGCCACCCGTGGGAGATAATTTACTTTACTCAACATTGGTGTAAGCGCTGGAGCAAATCGACCTGAACGAGTACAAGAACATGAATACCTCAAAGGTAGCTCACTCCAGAATTCCACCATCCTTTGCTTTTGAACATCAGGAAGGACCTGGGACTAGAAATGTGCCCTTATTAGTACAGTCCCATTCCCCTACCCTCACTTACCTCATGACTCATACCTCTCCACATCATTTGATTGATAATCAAGTCAACATTACCATTGCTACTGCACAGTGCATATACCAATAATGGGGCTCGACTCTGAATTCTGTGACAGGGGAGGGAGCAACCATTTATTAACAACCTACTATGTGCCAGGCAGTGTGCTAAGTGCTTTACAAAGATTATCTAATTTGATTCTTATAACACCAGTCACACAGCTAGAAGGCATCTGAGGCTAGATTTGAATTCAGGTCTCTCTGACTCCAAGCCCAGCACTTTCTTCACTACCATCACCGAGCTGCCTATACCTGAGTCATAGTTTGCTTAAGTCAAAGCTTCACTTACCGGATATCATTCCCTCATTTATACATTTATGCCAGTCCTATCCCTCTATGTGTTCATATTCCATTCTTCCTTTCCTTTCCATTGTCTTGATCAACCTCCTATCCTGCTGTTCGGAAATCCCTCTTCATATTAGATTTCTGCCCTCTAAATTCCTTTTTTATGTATTTTTGAATTTAATGTTCTATGTTCATGTTATTTTCTTCCAATGGAATACAAGCTTTTTGAGGGCAGGGGCCATAGTATTTTTGAATTTGTATCCTCAGTACACAGCATAGAGCCTTACCAGGAACTATGTAGATGCTTAATAAATGCTTGATAAATTTAATAAAGATAGGAATGCATTTATAAACAGAACCCAGTTGCCCTAATTTCAAGTCCATTTTGCATTCCATTGTTTCTCAGTGTCGCGGAAGTTATATAAAAGAAATCTGGGAGGTAGAAAGAATGGCAAGTCAACAAGCATTTATTAAGCTCTTATTATGGAAAGTTCTTTAAAAATCTCCTTTTAGTCTTAAGACCTTACAAATAATAATACTGGCAATCTTGCCGCATCTTCATAGCTTATTTTTGGTGGGAAAAATGATTTTTTTTAAACTGGTGGGTCCCCTATTTTACTGATGAGGAACTGAGTTAATAGGGGGTGACTTGCCCAGGGTCACATACCTATTAAGTGTCTGAGGCTAGATTTGAATTCAGATCTTTTTGACTCCAGGCCCAGTGCTCTATCTACTGAACCACCTAATTGCCTGCCATATGTAAAGCATTTGCAAAACTTAAAGCATTATATAAATGCTACCTATGATTATCATCATTATTAAAGTTTTTGTTTTTATTATTATTATTCTTAAGTATAAGGTATGGACCTTGTTTTTTGCAAAAACCAAACACATTTTATCTTGTTCAATCTTCCCAATAACCTTGTGATACAAGTAGAGCACAAGTAAGCAAAACCAGGGCTTACATTCAAGTCTCCTAATTCCAAGTTCTCATGCTTCTGCACCATCTTATCACTGAATATTTTTTAACCTATCTTGAATGCTGTTGGACAATGGTAATAAGAAGCCAAGTGCGCCTGAGGAAGGTTCTCAGCTCTCGTGATCATAGTTGCTTAGTTGAGAAGATGTTTTCGTGCAGACCACACTCAAACTCCACTCCTGGCTTATAATTTCTCACACAGGAAGTCAATATTAGGGCTTCTTAGGATCACACAGGAGAAGACAGGGCCAGAGGAAGACCAAATTGCATAGTATGGAAAATGCTCAAAATGATGGGGTAATACCCACTATGGACAATCTTTTCCTGGTTATTTGGAGAATGGTTGCTTATAAAGTCTCTAAACAGATAAACATTCTACTGAATGTCAGATTTTAAAATGGGCTGGGAAGAAACAGAGTAATCCAGAATGATAGATCAGAACTAAAACTGATACTACACATAATATGGTTAGAATGCAAAATAAAAAAAAATATATTTATTAAGTACAAAGTATCTAAAGTCATAGTGAAAAATCATATAACTATAAATGTAAAACAATAAAAACACACACTAATAAAATGTCATTCTTAAAAATATAAACATGATCAGATTTTTCATTAACACATGCTTTGAGGAAAAATATGAATTTTTTTTGCTTTTCGTTGTATATATAACATCTTTCAGCTATTATTAAATAATTTTCATTAAAAAAAAAAACCTCACCCTTCCTAACCATTCAGTAAACTTTCAAAAGCCAAAAAACAAACTGAAATAAATATTGTAATTAAACATTGATATTCTTTGGCCCTAAAGAAAATGTTCTCAAGTCTAGGTATATTCGAATGGATTTGAAATGAATAGACTTAAACAATGTCAAAAGCTGACTATTAGTTTATGGTAAGTTTTTGAAAATATTATGCTTTTAAAGAAAGTAATTTACTGAAGAAATTCTTTTGCTTTAAAATTTGTACAACATATTATACATATATCCACATAATACATTCTGTTTAAGGACTGCCAGGTAATTACTTCCAGAGTTATCATCTATATTGAGTTTAAGATTTTCCAAGCAGAATCAAAGCACTTAACATTCCTCTAAGATACAGCACTCTGCTGAAAATGATTTTTTTTTTACTTAATTCAAATGTAAGGAAAATAACATTCTACTTATTAAATGGAAAATAAAATATTCAAATACATGTATGGAGTTCGTGAAAAGGTGAACTTTTGACCTATTGTCAGAATACCTACCTGAATGTATGATGCATTTTGAGTGTGCCTGTGTTATTGAGTAAATTATTTTCTTTAAAGAAAGGACTATACAATTGTGAACTCCCAATTTTTAACAGTTTTGCTCATACCAAATAATTTAGGTAATAAAAATATTACACATTTATGTAAAACTAAAACTACATGGCATATGATAGGATATCTAAAGGAAAATTCATTCTCAATGACAAATAAAAACATGATTTTGACATACATTCCCATCTAAGCACCTTTAATTAATGCATGACTTTGAAGCCTTAAAATTTGCCTTTTTAGAGAAAAACAAATGAAATCTGTCAGGCAACTGGAACATACATTTTCAAAAATATAATAGTAGACACTTTGATAAATATAGTTATTTTAAGTGAATCAACTTCTTTATAATGCAACAAGTCAACACAAAGCCTGAAAGGAAGATATTTAGTTAAATCTGCACCTCTGAGAGATTAGACAAAAAGTTAAAAGAAAGCAACATTAAACCAATGAACAATAATATCCGACTGCACAAATCAGAGAAATAAAGTTTCAGAATCATAAATCACTTCCAATTCAGACTGCAAACCCGGAACACAAAAGGAGTAGAAAACAGTGTTTATGTACAGTCATTCTAGGAATGTTAAAAAAAGAAAAAAAAAGAAAAAAGGAAGATTATTCATCAATGATACTGCACAAGTGCAATATATGGTCTTGGTGAAAAGTTCTGATTAATTACATGCTAACTGATCCTTTGTTCACTGGCAACAGTCACTTCAGAGAATTCCTTAATTACTAAAAATTGACTTCCTTTGCTAGCTACCACTTGTTATCATTATTGTGTGATAAAAGCTTGGAAAACAATTCCATGTCAACACTGTTTTCTTCATTTGTTAGTTAAGTGTTTAACATCAGTGAAATTATGTATGTAGAAAAAAACTGAACACAAGAGATGACCCTTCAGAACAGCTGCTGTGATGGGAAAACAGGACTGTGGAGAAAGGTACCGATCACTACTAGAAAAGGGTGTCAACCTCCACGACTTCCATTGACCTTCATGTGGGTAGCTCCTCCTTACACATTTCCCACTTCAGGATATTTCTTGGACCATGACAGCAACAACTTGAGTCAAAAGAAGCAAAAGGTAAAGGTAAAGCTAAGCAACAATGGATGCTAACTCAAAATAGCATTCATGGAGACATGGAGACAACTCCATGGAGAAAACCATGGATTTATTATCCAGCTGAAAGACAACCCTAAAAGGACCACAGACTTAAGCAGAGACCACAGAGAGTCACATGGTATATTAAAGTTTCTTTGGGATTTCCTTAAGCACCTTTCTTCTTGTTATGGGGTTCAGGGAAAATGCTCTTATTCATACTGAGATCAGGACATTATGCATAACTGCATCTTCCCACGTTCCCTTCTTCCCATCGAGCCCTCTGATTCTTTGATCTTAAAATATATACTTAGTCTGTAAAATTATTAAGTAATTTTTCTTCTCTACTTTTACTAAATCAAAATTTCTAAGAAATTTTGCTTATAGAAGACTAGCTAGCAAGAAGAAAATAATTAAAAAGGAGAAATGAATTATATTGTTTGGTGATTACTTGATGGGGTACAGATGAAGTTATATGACACATGAAATGGTATGGCTGATAAGGGAGTGTTCTTCTTTGTGGATGAAAAAAGGAGAAGATATAGAACTTGATGAAGCTCATCAAACTAGGAAACCATTATCTACTTCTGGTGATTCATGTAGGGATGATTGATAATATCAGAAGAAACCAGGATATGGAGACACTATTAGGCTCTGAATAGGACATGTAAAGATACGAAGGCAAAAGGTGGTGTTTTCGTTACTCTTTCTAATACAAGTTTGGAGCTTTAGAATAGAAAAAATATATAGAAAGTAAATAGGTGGTTATGAAGATGATGTCTAAAGTATGATGTAGTTGGACCATGATTTAAAAGAATAGAATGATGGAACTTTGGCTAGGAATGGAAGGCATCATCTATCTATTCTGGGATGAAAATATCTGATTAGCCAATTAGGATTTTAAAAAATTGTAAATGTAGATAATAGAAAAGAAAATATGACCGGAGGAAATGCCTATTAGTGTACAAGAGGAAAAAAGTCAATTCAATCAGAAATGATACCTCTGTCCTCATATACCAGTAGGCTCAAAATGGGTAATGATCAAGGTAAAATAAAGCTTTTTATGCAACTACAAGATGCACATCTGGAAAACCACCATGGAAGGCCATATCTTATTTAAAAGACTGTAAGAAAGAGCTGCTAAGTAGTACTATATGTAAAGAAGGCACATACATACAGAAATTCATGAGCCAAAGCATGGAGATAGCAAAATCATGGTAGAGCCGTTGGAAATTACATAAAAGGAGAAAGGAAAAATACTGTAACTTTGGAAATGAATTATGGCTCTCCTGGCCACTGAGTATAGATTTCACTTTCTTAATATTGATTATAAAACTGATAAATACGAGGGTTAAAGTAGTGAAGTAATTGGTCAGCTTCAAATAATCTCATACATGTTACATTTTTACCTACCTTTCTGTTGTCATTTTCAATTCTTCTAAGCAAATAAAAGAAACAGTTTTCTGGACATGATTCTGACCAATGAGAACAAAATGATTGATGAAATGAAATCTTTGGAAAAGTGATTTTGTCATTTGTAAAAACTGAGGAAAATATTGGTGATAGTCAGTCATGCACTCTGAACTTTAGTAGCACAAATTTTTAAAAGTTTAGAGAAAAAAGGAACATGGACAACTGGCTAGAGACTCTAAAAAAGAAGATAGTCCCCAAGTGTCATAATATAGTTTTAAGTTATCTCAATGAGGACAAAAGAAGTTTCTAGAATGACTGATACATCTTAAACAGGGTACTTTCTGATAATGTAAAATTTTAAAAGGACATACAGAAAAGGAGGAAGCAGGAACATGTAACCAAAGACACACATAGAAGAATGGCATGCCTCTATAAGACTAGTGATGGGAAAAGTAGAGGGCAGAAAGAACAAGAAATGCTGAGAACAAAAAGGATTTTATTAAAACATTCTTCAAGGAAAGAAAAAGAACAAGGAAGTGTAGGCCAACCATTTGCGGTAGATGGTATAATGTTATCAGACAACAGAGAAGAAGTGGAAATACTCAACTATTCTTTTGTTTCTCTTTTCTAGTCAAGGAGAATAATCTTTAGAATGGATTAAGACTGATTAATTGAGAATTTGTGCCAAAAATTTACTGAGGGAATTGTAAGAGGACCTAGTTGCTCTAATTAATTCTAATCTTGTCTTAGAAAAATTCCATACTATGGTACTGAATGAACTTGCAATTGTGATCATTAAAGCATTAACAAGAATAATTGATAATTGTTGAGAAGCTATGGCAAATGAATGGTAGGGGTATTGGAATGCTGAAAACAGACAAATGTCATCGCTCATTTATAAAAGGAGAACAGATTTTGTAATCTATAAACTCCAGATCCCTGGCCATATCTGACAAAAAGGACTATGGAATGGATTCATTTTAGTTCCTTGTATGGTAAGAGATTACCACTAGGTACCACCACAGGTTCACTAAGAATCAGTTTTACTGGACTAATTTTACTTCTTTGTCAGGGTAATTAGATTAGAAGATGAGAAAAATATTGTAGATATATTATTTCCATATTTCAGCCAAGTATTTATAATATACTAGTGGGCTTTCTACACAAAGGATATCACATATCCAATTCTCCTCTCCTTTGAGTCAGTTTGTGGTCTTTTAGATACAAGCATTTCTCATCAATTTAGCAGATTATAACTCATTCATGCCCTGTTATCTAGTGAGATTCTTATCTGTGTCCTTCCAGAGAACATCCACAGAGGATGCACCCAACGTGCCAGTGGTGGCCTTTATCTAGGTATTTTACATTTCCATATTATTAGTTGAATTCTTGGGCAGTCCATTCTCCCATCATATCCCTACTTCTGTTTCAGATCATGTTTTTTGAATTATATCCCTTTTGCCATGTCTTCAATATAGATCATTACCAGAAACATGCATCAGCTTGCTTGTGCCCATCATAAATTCATTAACTTTTGGATCACCCAAAACTTAATTCTTGGAATTTACTGTGTTTTATAATTCTTAACCATAAGTATCACCAGGAGAACATTTGTATTGAAAACATGGCTCTTTGTGCTACAAAATAGGTTAAAGGTGCTATATAATTTTCCAAAAGAAAGAGTCCATTCTATTCGTCCTATTCAATTTTCAACCCAGGTCACTGCTTATCTGCAGTGCCATTCTCAAAATATGTGAACTAATATATTAACACAATGAAAATGGCCATCCATCTCCCACAAGCCAGACAAGTGTTTTCTCACCCATTTAGTTGTTCTTTTGTAGATCTCCTTTGGATAACTGTTGATTTTGTTTAGAAGACCCTGAAAGTTCTAGCACTTGATGCAACTGGCACAACATCATTCATAAATAGGAGCATTTGAACAATCTCATAATCCCTTTTCCATTTTGACGGAACCCAAGATATCATACATGACAAAGGAGAACACTCTTGGGGAACAAACATCTGCTTGTTTGACATTAAGCAACTAACAGTTCTTACGTATGGATGTAATTGTCAACGAATCTTGTGTATAAACCCTAGTCTCTCTCCTGAGTTCTAATCCTTTATCACCAACTGCCAATTGTTATGATCCTGAAGGCAGGTCCCTTTGACATAAAGTTCTGCTATAAGCCATACTTCATTTATACATTTCATTTTTGTGAAAGAGTTGAATGAAAATAGTGATTGCATATTTATCAAAACTGCAGATTCCATGAAGCTGGGAGGTAAAAATAGAATATTGGATGACACTATCAGCAATCAAAAATATCATAATATCTTGGAACAACGGATTGGACCTAACAAGGTGACACTAAACGGGGATAACTATAAAGATGTAAATAGACTAAGAAAATCAATAGCATATGTAAGGGATGGGGTATATATGGCTAGACAGTAGCTAATCGAGAAAACCATGAAAAATAATTTGGGTTTCTAATATACTGCAGGCTTATTATAAGCCAATAATGTGAAATGTGATCTTGGCAGCATTAACAAATGTATAGTATCCAAAATAAGGGAAGTGATTGCCTCGTTGTACTGTGTATTGGTCAGACAACATCTGGATTAATGTGTACATTTCTAGTCCCCATATTTTGAAAGGAACATTGATAAACTAAAGCTTCTCTAGAAGAGGCCAACCAGGATTGGGGGGGTGTAGGGAGAGAGGGAGATGAAACAAAACAAAACAAAACACTACGATATAATGAGGAATGGTTAAAAACTGTGGGTGCTTAGTCTGGAGAACGGACTTAGGGGAGCGTGAGAAATGGCAAGATGTTTTAAAATATGTGAAGGGCCGTCATGGGGAAAAGGTATTAAATTTACTCTGTGGCAACATGGTACAGAACTAGCACCAATGGGTAAAAGCTTCAGGAAGGAAGATTTGGACTCACTATCAGGAAAAACTCCTTAATAATAATAATAACAGCTCATATTAATATCATATTTTAATGTTTCTAAAGAACTTTCTTCATATCCATCATGTTTGGTTGTTAATACAATGATTATTTTTTCCTTATTTTGCAAATGAGGAAACTGAGGCCTAAGGGATCAGTAACTTGTCCAAGGTTATACCATTAACAAGTAGAAGAGCCAAGACTCAGATCATGCCTTCTGCCACCAAGACCAATACTTTTTCTAGTATACTATGCTATAATTAGAGATATTAAAAAATGTAAAGGGCTGGATGCCTTATTCAGGAATGCTGCCCTTTCACTGGAGGTATGCAGTAACTGAGGCTGACTGAACAATGTCTGTTGCATCCATAGTTTCCTAAAATATGCAGGTTTAAATGCTACCTCCTTTGGGAAAGAGTCTTTGGAAAAAAGTGCTCTCTTTCTCAAATTTGTTAAAGCCCTTTGACCTCTTCCTTCACAGGTTATACCATTCTACTTTGTATTTCTGTGTTCTATGTCCATGCCACGTCCTTCTGATGAGATGTAACTTCCTCAAAAACAGGGAATGTGTTGTCTTCTAATTTTGCATCACTAGCACAATAGCTAATATAAAATATGGTTTAATAAATATTTGTGGAATGGAACTTTACACAAAATTCAAATTTTGAAATAGGAATTTTTGCTGCTCCTTTTCACCATTTTTACAACAGGAGAAGTTGCAGTGATACTGTACGAAAAGCAGGCATACACAAAGGATTTGGGGTAGGAACATGCCTCTAATATTTAAGTATGTATGAGTCAATGGAAAAATTCATGCTGAATAGACAAAACTTTGTTCTAAAAATACACAGCTATTTGATTGGTAAGATTATGCTCCTCCCTTAAAATGTGATCTGTTTGAGGGCAGGAAATGTTCTTTGCCTTTCTCTGTATCCTCAGTACTTAGCACATGCTTAATAAATGTTTGTGGACTAGATGACTTGACTAACTTGGTGAGACATTAGAAGCATATTCTTGTTATGGTGATGAAACATGGTTAACCCCCCCAAAAAAAATAGAGTAAGAGGGGTAAAAAGGAAGGAAGCTTTGTAGGTTAAATGCATTTAAGCTACATCTATACACATAAATCACGTCCTTTATCAACATGGGGACAAGGACAGAGATTTCACTGATAGGAATCTCCCAGATGAGAAAACTGTATCAATGCAAAAGCAAATGCCTCTGAAATTTGTTCTTAGAGAGTTGCCTAGAGTAGAAGTGTCAAAATAGACTATGCTGCCTAAACCAGATTAAAATGTAATTAAGAAATGTTTAACAAAATAAATAAAAATATAATAAAACAGTTCATATTATATTTTAAAACTAAGTCAATATGCAGCTCACAGGGATCCTTCTCTAAAGATTAATGGCCCCTATTTCTATTTCAGTGTGACACCACTAGCCTAGAGCACTCAGAGGAGAAGTAGCTTAACCAGGGTCAGACAGACAGTATATGTCAGGAATGGCACTTGAAACCAGGACTTCATGGCTCTTAGGCCAGCTTTCTACTATCATATGCTGCCTCTTTATAAATACATAGAGAATAATTAAGAAATCAAACACAACCCACAGGAGTGGTATCTTATTCTGTTGAAATATATTATGATCTTACTTGTAGAATTAGAACATTTAGAAGCTGGTAACATTCTTAGAGATAATTTTGTCCAACAGTTTTGTTTTACAGATGAGAAAACTGAGGCATAGGGATTAAATGACTTGCCCAGGGTCAAACAGATATTGCACCAAAACTTAACCTAGAACCTGAGATTTCTGTATCCCAGGCCAGTTCACTTTCTACTCTACCATGAGTATTTGTAAGCCTAGTGGATATGTTCTGATCTACCTAAGGCTGTGGCCTGAGATAAGATAGAACAGATAAAGTCAAAATGAAACTCTGACAAGTTTATTTATATGCTGTTAACAGAAGCTGTCTGTTCCACAACTGTAATAGAAAAAGAGGAAAAGGAAGGAAGAGGAGGAGGAGGAGGAGGGAAGGCAGGTACAGTTTGACAATCAACCTAGATTTTGAGAGAACAGATTTCAAGTAGTTCAGTAGTAGATCAGAGAAAAGATCAATAACATCACATGGATTAAAATATATAGGAGAATTAGTGCAAATGGGGACGGATGCCAACAAAAATGAAAATGACAATACACAGAGAAACAATCCCAATGAGAAAGCAATACAAAGAGATCCATGTGACTACATAGAGAATGTTTTGATGAAGTTATATTTTAAATAATCATGAATGTGAGATGGGAGGAGGAGGTGTTAAAGAGAACTAAGGCAAAGAAGCATCAATTTAATTCAATTTAATAAGCATTTATTACGTACCTACTATGTGGCGATGAACTAGACTGGGGATACTAAAGAAAACAATACAGTTCATTATACCAAAGAGTTTGAAGAACTACCATACTACTGAAGAGATACAACATGCACAGAGATAAGAAAACACAAGATACATAGAAAATAAATATGATGTGATTTAGGGTCCAGGGGAGGAGAGGGCTAAGCTATAGTAACTGGGGGAACTGGGAAAAGACTAGAAATAGGTGACATTTGAACTGAACCTTGGAGGAAGTTGGTTTTTCCAGGAGATGGAACTGAGGAGGATACTCCAGGAACAGGAACATATGCATAGGCATGGAGGTGGACCATAGAATATCATGCACAAGCACCTCAGTTTAGATGGAATGCAGTGTGTGCGCTGGGAAGAAATGTGTAATCAACTTGAAATTGTAGTCTGGAGCCAGTCTGTGAAGAGCTTTAAAGTGCCAAACACATGAGTTTCTCTTTTATCCTAGATGTTAGTGAGAGCCAATGACTGTAGAGAGAATACTTTCAGTCAAGTGGTGGGGATGGAAGCCAGACTGCATGTGGATGAGGAGTGGGAAGTAAGAAAGTGCAAGCAATGAGTATAGGCAGTTTTTTCTGGGAGTTTATTCATTAATGGGGGCAAAAATATAGAATGATAGCTGAGGGTATGCTAGGGTCAAGTGAAGATTTTTTAAGGATAGGAAGAACTGGGTATGTTGGTAGGCAGTATAGTAGCAATCAGTGGATAAAGATATAACAGTAATGAGAGATGGAATGGAGATGACCAAAGGGGAAAGTTATCAGAGAAAACAAGAAGGGATAGGATCAAGGACAGGAATGGAGTTTGTACAAGTAAGGATAAGGAAGGACAAGAGGAAAAAGAAGGGACACTTCTTCCTCTGATATTGGAGCAAAGAAGAAGAGAATGGATGATGAAGAGGCGTCTTAAAGTGTGAACTGGGAGAAGTGGGAGAATATAGTATGTAGCCTCGTGTTTTCACAGGTTTGCGGTAAAAGGTCCCTAGCTGAGACAGAGAGGGGTACTGTGGACAGCTAGATGAGAGAAGAGAAGATTTAGCCAAAATACTATAGGGAACTAAAGCTGTTAAAAACAGTAAGTTCAACAAAACATTTTTGTTTTTGTTTTTAAAATCTTTGTTAGGGCTAAGGGGAAGATCAAATAAAGTAAAAGACCGCTATTCAGGTTATATGGGCTGATAACAATGGATTGTGAAGAGAAAGAAACACTGAGCAGACCATATTTTGTTTTATTTTCTTTACCATGGAGAATAATCTTTGGAGTGAGAAAAAACAAAAAAGGTCAAAAGGGTAACTGAATTCCAAGTTAAGTGAGGTGTTAGCAAGAAATCATTTGGCTGCCCTCAATGCCCTTAAATCACCACAGCTGGACAAATGGTATTCTGGACTACAAAAAGAACCGGTAGTTGTGAATATGGAACTGATGCCAGTGACTTTTTAAATATCATGGAGAATGATAGGGATGACATGGGGAATGGACATGTGCAAATGTTATTCGTTTGCAGGAAAAAATAGGTGTTTGAAATATTCAAATTATAAGTCTGTGAGCTTGGCTGAACTTTTTGGCAAGATTCTATAGAATATTATTTAAAAGATCATTTGGTAGCATTCATAAAAAGTATCAGTATTTATTCTGATCTAGCATTGGTTCATATCCAAAAGAGAAAATGTGATTACATTTCTTTCTTTCTTTTTAAATAGGATTATTGAGAAGATCAAGGAGAAAGAAAGAGTACACCTGGATTTCAACAAGGCATATGACCAATCTCTCATGCTATCCTTGTAGACAAGATAGAAATATATGTCTTAGACTCAAGCTTGGTTGAATTACTAGACTTAAAGAATACCGGTTAATGGGTCACTGTCAACCTGTCAGAAACAATTTAATGGAATGTTACTTTGGTGCTGTTCGACATTTTTATAAGTTCAGATAAATGGCAGTTTTATTAACTTTGCGTATGATACGAAACTGAAAGGAATACTGAACACATTGTACAACAGAGTCAAGTTACAAAATGATCTCAACATCTTAGATGGAATGAATCTCATAAGATGAAATTTAATAGGTATAAATGTAAATCCTATACTTGGGTTCAAAAAATCAACTGCATAAGTAATAAAATGGAGGCATATCTAGGTAATTGTTCATATGAAAATTATCTGAAAATTTTGGAGGCCTATAAATTCAGTGTGAGTCAACAATGTAACAAGCATCCATTAAACCTAATGTAACCTTTGGCTTCATTAACTACAGATAAGATGTTCAGAACTAGGCTGATGATAGTCCTACTGAATTCTATACCATTCAGACTGCTTCTGGAATATTGGTTCAGTTCTGAGTGTCACATTTTATGAAGATATTAAGAAAATGTAGCACATTTAAAGAGGGGCAACTAAGATGATGAGTAGAATGCAGACTATATGAGGATTGGTTTAAAGAATAAGAGCCACTTAAATTGGTGAAGATTTTAGACTTAAGGAGGTCATGGTAACTGTCTTCAAATATTTAAAGTATTTTCAAGTATTTCAAGTATTTAAAAACCTGGGCAGCTACATGACAGCACAGTGAATAAAGCACCAGGCCTGGAGTCAGAAAGAATCATTTTCCTGAGTTTAAATCCAGCCTATGACACTTACTGGCTGTGTGACCCTGGACAAGTCACTTAACCCTGACTGCTTCAGTTTTCTTATCTGTAAAAAATAAGTTGGAGAAGGAAATGGCAAACTATTCCAGTACCTTCGCCAAGAAAACCCCAAATAGAGTCATGAAGAGTCAACATGACTGAAACGACTAAACAACAACATGTGAAAAAAGATTTAGAGGAAAGATAAGGGATGCCTTAGGACATAGCCAGTGCTGCACCAGGACTTGTTTTAGTGGCATTCTGATGACCATTTGTTGGCATTAGCATAGGGGATTCTCACTCAAGTGTGAGTCACAGTAGATGACTGCTGAGGTCCTTATTAACTGAAATTTGGTGTTACTTCTAGATCAAAATAAAAGTGAAGAGATGTACCTTTCAAAATGATACATTATTATCTTTTTAAAAAGTATTCTGTTATAGATTCCTTCAAGAGAATCATAAAGTAAATTCATAAGATTATGAAACTAAGGTTTCATAATTTGAATAACAGACAGTAAGATAATCAATAATTTCAAAAATAAAATATAAAACACTTTCTTTTTGTGGGGGGAAGGGGGTGGGCAACAGCTATGCTGCTAAGAGATTTTGAGAGCCTGATAAGGTCAAAAGACAAAGTGTAAAGGCAACACTATTGTAGTGCTATACCAAAAGATAGGAGAAGGGAGGGAAGGAGAAAGGAAAGGAAAAGGTAATAATAATTAATAATATTAATAATAATAATGATAAATGATAATCGGTTCAGTTTTAGAAATGTCGAGTTTAATGTCCATGGAACATCCAGTTTGAAGACTGGCTATGTAATTATAGCATGCATATGTGTATATATATATATATATATATATATATATATATACACACATACATAAATGTAATTATAATTATATGTAATAATTATATAAAAAATTGTTAAATGAGGGAATTAGACCAGATAGTTTGTAAGGTCCCTTCCAGCTCTAAATCCAATGATTTTACAAACTTCAAGAGACCATAAGGAAAGTACTTTATAATCTTTAAGCATTACATAAATATGCACTAAGAGATGAAAGTAAATGATCTAAGTTCAGGCTGCAGAAAGTTATGAGAAAGGCAGTTCTTTTAATTAACATATATCATAACAGGTTTGCTTTAGGTGTAATATTTTGTCTTGGTTTATAGACACAACTATGCTATACATAATCATCCTCTATTTATACAGAGAAGAACTAAATTTACTCTGCGCCAAAAGAATCTCTCTAGCCCTCCTTACAAGAGAGGGTAGTAGTAGCCTTATGAGGACAGGGCTTCCCACAGGATAGAGCAGGATCAAGGTGAAGGGTGGAGGTGACCTCCTCAGGGTTCCAACCACGATGTGAAAGACCACCCAAGTAGAGGTGGCCAACGAAACCCACAGCTATGAAAGGGGAAAATTTCCCAAGCATACACAGTAGATAATTGTTAAACCTTAATAAACTGACATCTCGGTGTTTTCCTTTCTTCTTTTTCTTACAAAAAAAAAATCCAAGAGCCTATTTCACATGTAAACAAAACCTACAATGTTATCTTTAAAATGTTATCTTAAAAACACATTTTGATATCTAATAAGCATATATATTTATATATCCATATACATATTAAAATATAATTCTTATACCTACCTCCCTGTCACTTAAGAACTTTTGGTATTAAAAATTTATAACAGATTTCCTGATCAATGTATTTAATGTCAAATTACCCTAAAAATTTTGTGGCAAGCATGAAACCTTCAAATAACATAACAATGAGAAGTAGTTTGGCACCCTGTAAAAGCTAGTGTAGTAGGATTCAGGAGGTTCTAGGTGTATCTCTCCTAAGAAGTAGATGTTAGGTGATCTACTTACTTTCAATAACTGGACTTCAAGTTTCCTAATCTGTGAAATAAGAGAGTTGAGCCAGATAACTTCTAACCCTTTTATGATTCTGGAATATGGGCCTAAACTGAAAATCATGCAACTAGGATATATTATTGGAGTGGCCACATGCAGCTTATTTATTAGGTTAGAGTGACTAACTCATTGCATTGGAGAGCAGATAAAGCTATATGTTAATAATCCCTTTCTAGGTCATTCATCAGATGTGTAGCTAGCTATGCTTGTCTTCAATAACATCTAAAAATAGAGGTGAGGCAAAGCCCTGGCAGTAAAACCAGTACCAGTTATCTCAAAGCCAACCATTGTTTTATGAGGTGAGCTGAGTCTCAAGTGATGCAAGCTTTCTTGAATTCCGTTCTTCCACAGCTCTCTTCCCCAGAGGGTAAGCACACCTGGGAATTACTTGCCATTGCCAAATATACTAGGCTTCAGAAACTCTGTGTTAATTAAGGAAAATTTCATACATCAATTCCAGAACGCGATTTCAGAATCTTGACTACAAAAGGCTCTCAAAACCTGCCTTCTTTGTAATGATGAGCCAAATACATAGGAAATAAGGCACAGTTTTAGGGTAGCAAACACTTGAGGGTAGGGTTATTTCAGAATGAATCTGAATGAATGAAAATGAGATTTTTCTAGGAGTGGTGAGGTACTTTGAAGGAAGTTACCAGGCTTCCAGGCCATTTAAATGCCATTTGTTTTCATCCAAATGGAGATGGCTCATGCAGTTAACAAGAAATTTTTAATGTATTCCTATGGTGTAACTGATGGACTGGGAAAATTTGGCTCCTATTTTTCTATATGCTAAAGCCCCAAGCTTAGATAAGCTTGTTAAATCTTTAATGACCCTTTGGACATTCATGGCGCCCTAGTGGCCAGAAGAAAATTAATGCAGTTTCCAGATATCCAAATGAGATACTCTTTTGGAACAAGGAGATGGGAGAGAGTATAGAATGGAAATCCATTGTTAGAAAAACATATAGAAATTTGAAGGGGCTTATCTATGCTGAAATATCCAAGGGAGAGAATTTCTAATTTATTTATATAGTCATAATGTAATTGCATAGTAGAAAAAGAAAAACTCTTTCAGATCTCACGTGCTGTGATTCAGGCAGCTAAATGGCAGTGATTGGTATGCTGGATTTGGAGTCAGTAAGACCTGAGTTGAAATCCAGTCCCTAGTTGAGTGACCCTGGGCAAGTCATCTCATCTGTCTCTTCCAGTCTCAGTTTCCTCAATAGGAACATGAGGGTAATAATAGCAGCCCCACTGTGAGGTTGTTGTGAGGATCAAATGAGATAATATATGTAAAGTGCTTTGCAAAATTTAAAGCATTATAAAAATGCTAGCTACTATTTACCAAGTGGTACCTGGCTTAGGCCTCTGTGATGAAAGATTTATAAAGAGTTATGGATACATAGACAGTATGAAATACGTGATGAGAAATGTTAATTTTCTTGAATTTCTTAACCATTAAATATAGGTTTTAGCTTTAGGGTGACAATATTATACAATTCTACTTCCATTACAAGTTATTAAAATTAACATTAAGAGTAAAAAAAGGAAATAATATAGACTCAAAGTTATCTGAGGATAAAGAACAAAAGTAAAGAATATCAGTTCTTCAAAAGGATTTAACAGCAGAACATTAAATTTCTGGGCAAATGTAGAATTCTAGATTATTGACTTTAGTGAACAAATGAACTTATACAAGAGAGCAGAGACTCAATTCAAGGGACACATCCTTCAGGACGCCTCTGATGAGTCACTCTGCCCCTCTCCTCACCTCCACCTTGAATGTACTCTCCCAAAGAAGGAGAGAGAGAGAGGGATCAAATACTAATTTCAGGACCATCTATATTTTAGCTGATAATGAATGAAGGAAATATTTAGCCTAGTTCAGCTTTTAGGTCTTTAACTCTTTAATTACAACTAATTTATCAAATGTATGAATCCCAATGATACAATTATATTGATGCTCTCTTATTTTTGGAGTTCATGACAAAATTTTAAAAAAGTAATCCATTTGAGTTATTTTTCAGTCATGTCTGACTATGACCCCATTTAGGCTTTTCTAGTCAAAGATACCGGAGTGGTTTACCATTTCCTTCTCCAACTCATTTTACAGATAAGGAACTGAAGCACACAGGGTTAAGCCCAGGATCACAAAGCTAGTAAATGTCTGAAACCAGATTTGAATGCAGGAAGATGAGTTTTCGAATTCCAAGACCAGTGCTCTACCCACTGTGTCACCTGGCTGTCCAAAGCTGAAATCTGTTGTGCTTATTATATAAATCTCCTGCAAAAATAACAAGCTATTCTTGTCAGAAAAAGGCTCATTCCCTCTTCCACAATCACTAGTATGAGCAAGAATTTATCATGTTAATTATTGGTGATAATGAGAAGGTTCTCAAAACTTACAGCAGTTTTAGAAACTTTTTGAAATTTCTCAGTTTTGAGTATTCTTAACTCAATAAGGAAAATATAGCTGTGAGCAAGATAATAAATCTAGGATGTCTTAGCAGTTTATTGTTTTTTTAATGTATACACCTTCCAGATGCAAATTTTTTTCAAACACCTTACAAAGTACAATGTTCAGATAGGAATATCTATCTATCTATCTATCTATCTATCTATCTATCTATCTATCTATCTATCCATCCATCCATCCACACATACACACACACACGTGTGTGTGTGTGTGTGTAGTTTAAAGTCACCCTTGTATTAATTTGAATTATTTGAGGTTCTTGCCAAATTATACTTAATTTTAATTTTATATGTAATATTTCTTATGAACTCTGAAAGTGTCTCATCATCAAAAAAAATGTATTTTTATTGATTAAACTTGATTATGAAATTTATTTCCATTCACATTCGCATTAAAAGAAACTTATCAGGATACATTAAATTATCTCAAAATAAATCAGAAATCGTGGATAGGAAACCAAGACTACAAACTGTTGTTAATTTAATATACATGATCATGAATGTCTTAAAACCATTTCACCCAGACTATTTTAATCTAGAAAATTTTAAACAAGTTCAATGGAAGTCAAGCTAAAACATGGCTAGGCAATTTTAACAGTTAAAATTAATTTGCTTCTTTCATTATCTTTTACTCTTTAGATTGATTTATAACGTTTGAACTATAATGTTTGGTTTCTGTTCAAATACTGCAAATATATGTATTGTTAATACCTACACAAAAATATATTATTATTCTATCCTGAATGGATAAATACAACGAATGCCTGTCTTATTTTCCACCAAACTAATATTGTAAAAAGTCACCGAAACTAGCTATGATTCTCTCTCTCCCCTCCCCCAAATCTCCACTCCCAAACCTAGATGCCTTTCCGCCCTTTCTTCCTCCTCCTCCATGTTCTTGGGTGGGCAGAAACATAGGGAGCCTCAGCCACCAGGCAGCCTGCTACTCTCCTGAAGCACATCTGGGCTTTATATCAGGCCTTTAATTAATCCTCAGTGAAAGCCAAGCTATGACATTTTGACTGGGCAGGCTCCAGTTTTGGACAGGTCTTGATTTATTGCGACTGAGTCTCAACCAACTTTGATTTATTTCAGCTTTGGGAAGGAGGGCAAGCACTGAACAGAAAAGCCCTGTTGAATGCATAACACGTGATGTAAGGAAAGGACCTCCAGATTTCTATGGTCTAGATGACAAACAGTCCAGAAAGCCTTTAATGGAAGTAGTTAAATAACTTTATAGTTTGAACATAAAATGGTATACAGCAAAATAAAATGCAAATTGGCCTAGGGGAAAAAAAAGTATTTGAAGTATTTGGCTTACAGCTTTTGTAAAAGAAACTCCAGTCTTATCTCTGAGAAAACAACAAATCCCTAGTCACTCATGAAGAGTTACCATAGAAAAGGCTGATGAGCTCCTGACAGTTGTCTTCTAGTGGAAAAGATGTTCATCTATTGACTGCCAACTTATCATAAGTGGATATCCTTATAAAGTGTTTCCCCTTTTTAATAACATTACAAAGTATTTGACTGATTAAATATAAAAGAAATTTATAAGTCAAATATCTGTATCCCATTTCCCACAGTCCAGAAGAAGTCAATAGAATTCAAAACTCTTTGATTAAACAAAGTAAAAAGCATAAAGCAAAACTAATTAGCTCACATTATAGATTTGTTCCTCTAATAGAAAGGGCACGATCTTTTATATGGAGCTGGTGCTTACAGTTTGTTTCACTTTAGGATAGTTACTCCAAATCTTAGTATCTATCTTTAAAACACTGTGGAAGCCAAGAGTGGCTATACTTGGGCATATGGATTAATTTCCAGTTGGTACTTTGATTTCTTCATGTGGCCTAGAAAAGTGCCTTGTACAAATAGATGCTCAACCCACACTTGCATGTTTGATTGCTTTGTCTTTGAAATCTTCGCCTAACATCTAATGAAGATAATAAGGATGATGATGATGATACCACAAGCATTTTATAGCTTTCTAAGGAATTTTACATAGATTCTCATTTCATTCTCACAGTAAGCCTGTGAAATAAGTTCTATTATTATTCCCATTTTATAGAGATGGAAAATGAGACTGAGAGAGGTCAACTGACTTGCACAGGGTCACATAAATGTTAAGTGTCTGAAGTAGGATTTGAATTTAGATTTTCCTGAGGCCAGTTCTAGCTCCATCTAGCTGCTACCAGGAACTTCTGTCAAGGCTATTGTCTTTTATTTTTACATACATACACACACATACATATATACATATATATACACACATACACATATATACATACCTATATGCACAAATATACAGGAAATATAGATTTTAAGATAGAAATAATATATACATCTGTATATATACATACATATACACATATATGAAGGGAAGAGGGTAGTGAGATAAAGTTCAAATCTGACCTCTGACACTAGCTATGTGACCACCTATATATACAGACACACACATGCACATGCTCACATATATACATGTATATCCTCTTTAGAGGAGGGCAAAATCTGAAATTGTGGTGAAAACTCATTTGATTATCTGGGATGTAGGTCTGAGAACAGAAAAGCAGGGGCATTTGGAGACTTGGTGAGTTTCTATAGCTGCAAATAAGAGGGAAGTGAGTAAAGGAGAAAGATATGTGGGTAGGAGAGGAAAATAGAAGGGGGACTAGATTGGGGAAAAGAAAGAAAGGGGATGGGAGAAAAAGATGGTAGAGAGTGCAACAGGGGAGGGGGAGAAGACAATGAGAAAAAAGAAAAAGAAAACATGCTTGTACGTTTATCGAGCTGTGTGTAGGTAGTGGTTCTAAAGATCTGGATAATGTTTCCAGAACCAGTGAGTGCTACTAGGGGTGGCTCAGGTCACTGCAAAGGAGATTGACTGAGCTTTCTTTCACCTTTGAGTCTTGATTTGGGGCTGTGCCTTGCTTCATCAGCTACAGATGACTAGTGCCCCCAAATGAGTGAAAGTCAATCAACTAGCAGTAGAAAATCAACTAGAAGTTTTGTTTTGTTTTGTTTTGTTTTTGTTTTTTTTTCGCTAGGCAATGGCGTTAAGTGACTTGCCCAGGGGTACACAATTAGTAAGTGTTATGTGTCTGAAGCCGCATTTGAACTCAGGTCCTCCTGAATCCAGGCCCAGTGCACTATCCATTACGCCACCTACCTGCCCCTAGAAGTTTCCATATGGTCCATTTCACAGGTGACATTATACCTGAGAGAAGTAGAAAAATGGACAAAAACCAAAAATATCAGGGAAAGTTCCACAGGAATATCAAGGAAACTGAGGGGAAGAGGAAAAATTCCAAGGAAACAAAAAAAATGATCTTATACTGTGAAGGAGGAAATGTATGGTAAAAAAAAATGAGAATTATAATAACTTTGTGACTTTGCATTTTAATTTATAATCATGGAGAAGGCTATAATTGAAGCAAAAATATATTCACTGAGTTAGGAAATACACATTGTAGGGCAAATGGATAAAACCTAAATTAAGTAATATTATTAGTGAGAAAAATTGTGAAAATATTGTTTTGGAAAGCTCAGAAAAAAAACTTGGATGTATAGAAATTAGCTACATTTTTCAAATACTAATTTCAGTGAAGCTAATTGTTATTCATGTATTAAGCGATACAATCTTTTATTTACTTAACCATGTACTTAGCTACATTTGATTTCTAGTTTAATACAAATATGTATTGATAAGAGACATGCAAATTAAAACAATTCTGAGGTAGCACCTCACACCTATCAGATGGGTTAATATGACAAAAAAGAAAAATGTCAGATATTGGAGGGAATGCAGGAAAACTGGGACACTAATGCACTGTTGGCAGTCTTGTGAACTGATCCAATCATTCTGGAGAGTAATTTGGAGCTATGCCCAAAGGGCTATATAACTGTACATACCCTTTGATCCAGCAATAGCACTGCTAGGTCTATATCCCAAACTCATCCAAAAAAAGGAAAAAGGACCTATTTGTACAAAAATATTTATAGCAGCTCTTTTCGTGGTGGCTAAGAATTGGAAAGCACAGGGATGCCCATCAATTGGGGAATGACTAAACAAGCTGTGGTACATGAGTGTAATGGAATATTATTGTGTTATAAGAAATGACAAGTAGGATGATTTCAGAAAAACCTGAAAAGACTTACATGAACTGATGCAAAGTGAAGTGAACAGAACCAGAAGAATGTTGTACACAGTAACAGCAATATTGTTCGATGAAGAACTGTGAATGATTTAGCTATTCTCAGCAATATAATGATCCAAGACAATCTCAAAGAACTAATGACGAAGCATACTATCCACCTCCAGAAAAAGAACTGGTATTAAAGAACTGGTATTAACTGAATACAGATTGAAGCATGCTATTTTTCACTTTATTTCTTTCATTTTTTCCCTTTGAGTCTTCTTGTATAAAATGACTAATACGGAAATGTTTTACATGATTGTACATGTATAACCTATAGCTGATTGCTTACAACTGAAGGGGGAAGGGAAGGAGGGCGAGAGGGATAGAATTTGGAACTCAAAACTTTAAATAAAAATGTTAAAAAATTGGAGAAAAATAATAATACAAGTATGACTTTGACAAACTGGAGTTTTAAAAAATGCTCCTTTTAAGGATAAACTATGATTTTCTAGAAAGAGTACAAGATTTGGAGTCAAGAGACCTAGATTCAAATCCTGGTTCTGACAAGCACTAGCTATATGACCATGGGTAAGTTTGTCAATCTCCATAAATCTCAATTTTTCCATCTGTAAAATGGGGATGACACATACCATTTCAAAGTTATTTTGAGAAAAGTGTTCTATACAACTTAAAGTTCTAAAAATGTGAAGAAAAATTATTGTTGTTTCTAATAGCACTAATACTTGAAATATAAAAATGCAACGCTTTCCAGAATACCTTGCAGTGTTGGTACTTAACAGCTGTTAAAACAAAAGGAACTGAAAATATTTTAAAAAACAAATTAGTTATTGGTTTTGGAGACTAGGTTTAAATGGAAGAATTTCATTCATCAAATAAATCAGTGGATAGATTTCACTTCATTCAAAGCAGTTAACAGCTTTATAAAGTGATAGGTCTCAGAAATGCTAGAAAATTCTTATCTGTTAGTGAGATCAGACTAGATGTCTTCTAAGTTCCTTTTCAATTCTAAATCTATGATCCTTTGGAAAAAATGGGCACTACTCTTCATAAGTTACATTCAGCATTTTTTAATACATTAAAAAGATTTAAATTTTAAAATTACAAAAGAGAGAATTTTGAGCTGAAATAAAAGACATTTTTTTCATTAAAAGACTTGGATTTTCCTTTTTTCATGCTTATTTGTTATGTATGCACATATGTATGTATGTATGTACATATGTATTTCAGTTTTCTAAAATTGGGTGATTTTAACAAAAATTTTAAGCAAATAAAGAGAAATGTGGCATACCAACTAAGCAAAAATAGATGTTAAGTATGAAAGGTGGCGGGGAAGCTGAACAAAACACTGCAATATCTCTAATATAATTCCATATTCCATGGTAAGGAAAAGTATGCTGGCATCATCATAACCTCCATATCTATTGCTACCAACTAACAAAAATAACTGGGGAGTAGGTGACCCAAGAAGGGACTACCATATTCCCATATTAACATAGTATCAAAATAAGATTAGATGGCCTCATAAAATTACTCACACATGGCCTCTGAAGAGAAGATACAAATAAGCATTTGTGCATGTTTTAGGTAATGTTTTAAAGCTGCACATTCATTATATGACTTACCATCCACTGAAGGCTTCAAGTCTTAGCTGTAACACATGCAACTTAACTTATTTCCATGTGTCATGGAGGAAAAATTTCCCTGGTATTAAATAAAAGGTAATATTAAAAAGCAGCCTTTGTTGCTCCACCTTTCCCCAATTCCTACCTTGCTTACTTCTAAGTTAGTGGTTCTGGGCCTATAAACTGTTGTTTTTTAAAATATAACTATATGTCAGTATAATTGGTGTCCTTTGTAATCCTGCATTTAAAAACATTATTCTGGGAAGGGGTCCATGGGCTTCACAAGACTGGTAAAGGGATTCATGACACAAAAAAATTAAGAATTTCTGCTCTATATCCTGTCTCATTAGACACTCCTTTCCCTTTGGCCTTGTCCTAGATTCTGCTATAAGGAGACCATCATGGGCTGTTTTCCAGCTAATGAACTGGGACATTTCACTTCTTTGCAAAGACACAGGTATAAAATAATGTCCTGGGTTTCTATCATGGACAATGTGGGCAATAATAACCATGAAAGTGGAATGAACAATTGTGTATTTGTGAACATACAAACTATGTTGTCTTGTTACCAAAATGGTTAATGTTTATTTCTCATTCTCATAATTAGACAAGACTCTATAGATTGTACACCACGTATTACAAGAATTTTAGATATTTCACAGTAGGCATTTGGTAAGTATTCATTGAACGCATGAATATACCAGTTCAAATACACTCATATATACAACTACATCCAGCTATATAACCTGGTAGATGGCTATCCTGGGCTGTACATAGTAACAAGAGCATTTTTGTGTTCTGAGAAGTTCATAGGCATATCATGTACTGAAAAATATAAGCAAATGATTTTTTCTACTAATATTCAGAATAGAAATTTCATCAGAATGTATAAAAACCAGTACAGTAAAATACTGCATAAGCAGTTGCTTCCTAAATAATATTTATTGGATATTTTTTGTTAGAGATCCCCAAAACTCTACTCTAACTTTGGGCCATTGTTATGATAAACAAGAAAAGAAAAATTTGTTCTGTCACTTAAGTAATGTAAGCCCTCCTCAGGATACCATAGCACTGCCTAAAGTGTTTGTTTTATTAAAAGAGACAAAAACTTTATTTAGAAGATAGTATGTATTTATTTCTAATGTAAAAATAAAAATTTAATGACTTGCCCAATATTAGAGGGGAAGATAGTGACAGAATCGATATGAACACTTGAGCTCCTTTGTTTTCAGTTCAAAGTGCCTGAAAAATTATCATGAACTTGCAAAAACTGGAATTTCAAGCTAATGAAACTATTCAATAAAAACTTATTAGATGTCCATTATAGGCATAGCACCTCAGATACAAAAATGAAAACTGAGTCTCTATCTTCAAGAAATGCATGTCTTAAATGGCTATATTATGGGATTTTAAAATAGTGTATCATTAGCTGAAAACCAACTAGCATGAAAAAAAGATCCATAAATAAGGTATATTATTAGTCATTGACGTTCTGTTCTCATTCTTGTGCTAACAGTAATAACTGATGTGAGCATTTTTTAATGGCATTTAAAATGTGTTTCCTGATGACCAGCATGCATGTGCTTACTGGTTTTGCAATGTGCAGTTTGCTATCAGACTTTTGCTTTTTAATTATCATAAAAACTCTCCTTTTCCTATGTGAACCTAGGTAAGTCACTTAACTTCTCAGCCTCAGTTTCCTCATCCATAAAATAAGGATAATAATAGCATCTATCTCACAGGGTTGTTGTGAGGATCAAATGAGCTTACATATATAAAGTGCTATGCAAACCTAAAAGCACTATAATATTCTAGTTATTATTAGTCATATAATTTTGGTTTTTTAAATAAGAATCTGATTTAATGGCATATTCTCACTTTCTTCAACTCACCAACAGAACTATCAAAAGGTGAGATAGCATCCAGTGCACCTATGCTATATACTAGCTATAACTTCTTCCTCCCTCTTCACCAACATGACCTTCTAGATTACAGAAGAGGACCATAGATTTAGAGTTGGGAGGATCATTAGAGGCTTTTGATCCAACCTCCTCACTTTATAGATGAAGAAATTGAAGCTTAGGGAGATGTAGCTTATAGTATATAGCATCAATTCTTTTTTGGGTATTAAATATTTTCTGGAAAAAAGGAGTGCTGCGAAAGACCAACCCAAGAATTATGGTCTTTCACAGCACTCCTTTTTTTTCAGAAATTAGTTAATCTGAAATATGTTGGGATAATTTACAATCCTCTTAATGTTAATAATAATAATAATAATAATAACAATAATAATAGCAATAATGAGGAAGTGTTGTTTAACTGTTAGAGAAGAAGCCTAGGGATCAGAAGGCCAGAGTTTCAATTCTCAGTTTTGCCTCTGACTCACTACATGCCCTAAGGCAAGTGACTTAGACAAGTGAAGGTATGGCTTTAACATCTTTGTAATGGGGATAATAATACTGACTTGCTTGGCAAAATGCTTTGAGATACTTAGATGAAAGGTGCTAGGTAATGCAAAATATTACATGGGACCCGCCTGAAATCTTGGGCAACAAAGTCTGTCTATCCCTTTGAGGCATTAGTCACTCCATTAAAGTTACAAATGTTTATTTTACTTTTATTACAACCATTAAGAATGAAATGAGCACAACGTGAGGCTTGAAGGAGTTCCACTTAAGCAAAGTTATTTGAATTTTTGTAACTGGTGGAGCTTGGGTATATTCATTAACATAAACTAAAAATCATAAAAAGGTGCAACTAAAAAAGATCACCACCATTTAATGTAGTCTTAGTGTGAAGCTTAAGAATTTAAGGTAGAAAGGGAAATAAGGCTTAAGAATGCTTTCTAGAGTGTTACAACATCACTATTTTGAAAAGACTGCTGATAAACCTTTTATTACCAGACAGAGAAAAATGAGTTGGAGAAGTATAGTGTGACATTTAGTAGGAAATTTTGTAAACATGTAGATTCTTTACAAAATTCTCAATCTGAGCTCCAAAAGCCACTAGAGCCATCAAAATATATGAGTAAACTTCAAAGATCAATATCAGGCAATAACTGTGAAGGGAATGTAGTTTTCAACTCTGATGTAAGATCTAAGCCATTCCCTCTTTTACTGAGGCCCTTAGAGGTCCAGGGGACATTTAGGCAATGCACTGGATAGAGTGCTGGGCCTGGAGTCAGGAAGATTCATGTTCCTGAGCTCAAATCTGGCCTCAGACACTTACTAGCTGTGTGACCCTAGGCAAGTCACTTAACCCTCTTTGCCTCAGTTCCTGATCTGTAAGATGAACTAGAGAAGGAAATGGCAAACCACTCTAGTATCTTTGCTAAGAAAACCCCAAAATGGGGTCACAAAGAGTCAGATACAACTGAAACAAATGAACAATAACAGACGTCAAGAAGACTCTGGAGTCTCATGACTTCTTCACCTGGCCCATTAGGTTTCCAGGGAGCTAGAATTTTTCATTCTAGCTTGAGTGTAGGAACTACTCCACAGGCTCTGTGAAAACTTCCATTTTAAGGTAAAGCTGTAGATACAAAAGTTCCTTGTCAACCCTTCAATTTGCAAGGAATTTGTGACAGGGGTCTTCTTAGGTGCAAGGGTACATCAATTACAAATGGTTAGAAGACAATGAGAAAGTGCTCTTTAGAGGAGGTTAGAGTAGATAATCTCTAAAGTCCCTTCCTGCTCTAATTATATGATTTTTCTCATCAAACCATACAGAATTACTGCAACATCAATATTTCAGTGTATCAGCGAACTCATCAATGAGGGTGCTGACTCCAAAAGTACAAGAGGCGACCTATTCACATTCTCTCATCCTCTGGCATTCTTGTCCATGTTATCCCAAAAATACTGCACAAAGGACCAATCTGATGTATTGTGGGCTTTCCTCTAGTTCTTACAGTCTGGGGTTCTCACTGTATGTTCAGCCCACCTCCTTTTCTGATCATGCAATTTTTCTGATGACAACTTTTGTCACCAGATCATACTTTGAGACATGCTTCAGCCTAATTACCTGCTCCAAAATTCTCTCCTTTCCTTTGGGATAAATGCAATTTTAATTCTTCAGAGATGATGCTGTTCCATTATTCAGAGTAGTGACCTTGAGTCAAGAGACCTGAGATTGAACGCTGCCTTAGACATTTGTTGTGTGCTCGTGGGCACAAAGTTCTATTCAAACGCTTCACCTTATCCCAGATTCCTAAAAACCATATCAGTGAAGCAAAAGAGTCAGAAGGTACTACCATGCAAGAAAGGCTTAGAGTAAGGTACCATATCATGTCTACTTTTCAAAGACATCTTGGAAAGACATTTTAGTTATGCACAGAGACTCTCATCACCAGGAGGTGTGCCATATATGGTTAGTTCTTCGGCCATGACAACCCATGAAACAAAGGAAAATGCAAAAGAGCCCTAAGTCTACTGAAGTTACCTTCTGCATCTGCAAAAGATGGTGGCAGCTGGGGAAAAGGGACACAGGATACTGAGAGTCAAACTTTTATACAGTCTATAAACATAAATATAGCTATGAATAATCTAAATGTGAGGTCCTTGTGACATACTACTAAAGAAACTGAATCATATCAACCTTGAAATTCTCATTATAAATGAAACCAGAAGAGAAATGGAAATTGTAGTTAAATAAAAGATTAATCACAGTTTCTCCTTGGAAAAGCAAATAAAGGAGTTGGCAAAATTGGTTTTGCCAGTAAGTTAAGCATAAAAATAATTTCATAGGACACTTGGTTACTTCATATCAATGTACACATGACAAACATTTAGAAAAATAAAATGTGAAGATGCTTGCAACTTCTTACCAATATCCATTGCGTAAGGAGGTAGATAAATTTTATATAGAAATTGATAAGACCCTAAAAACTAAATAAACACATGCTTTGATAGTGAATGATTTAATGTAAAACTGTCCCTTATGTGGAAGAAAAATATATTGGAAAACATGATTCAGAAGCAAGAAATGAGACAGGCAAATATCTTATAGAACATAGATAAACTTCAACATATATATATATGTATATATAAAATTCCTTCTTTAAGAATCATAGGATTATAGATAAAGAGCTAAAAGGGACCTTAGAAGCCATCTAACCAAACTGTTTCATTCTACACATGAGGAAATTGAGACCTTTGAGAGGTTAAGTGAACTTCTCTAGATCCCATAAACGATAGAGTTCAGAACTAGGGGTGGAATTCTGGTCCTATGAATCCAAGTTCAGCACTCCTTCCATTGTGTCCTACCTCTCAGAATAGAGCCAGAGGTGTTAGATATGGAGAGTACCAAATAATAATGCAAAAGAGAAAAATGCAACTGATTATATTTTAATAGATGAGAAATTACTTGTTACTGATATGGGAGTCATTCCACATCTGCTGTCTAGGCATACCATCTACTTTTTAGAACAAGGACAAAAATCAGTATCAACTGTGAAGAAACAGTCAAAATGAGAGGAACATTTGGCATGCAACTGATGTACTGCCCACCAGAACCCATTGAAACAAATTATTTCTGAGAAACAATGGAAAAACTATGAAATTGACAGATATCTTTTATCAACATTTCCTAAGCAGGGGGTTTTAATCATTTTTTGTTTCATGGACCCCTTTGGCAGTATGATAAAGCCCTGGACCCCTTCTCAGAATAACATTTGTTACCTACATTCATAATTGAAGGAAACGTTAAATTTCTGTTAAAGTTAGTGAAAAGCTCAACAACCCCCTGAAATCTACTATGGACTTATTGTGATTCCCAGGTTAAGAACCACTGTACTCTGTAGTTCTAACTGACATAAATCAATTAGACTATGAGGAGACCAAAAGAGATTAGAAACCAACTCAAACAGTAAATACTTGACCTCCTAGCCAATTAGAAAGATATAGCAAGCAAAAGCAATAGTGATTTAGACTATAAATCCAGTCGTAAAATCTTGCGGAGGAGGATGGCAGGAGATTATGAGCAATATCACCTCATAAAACAGTAAGAAGCAGTGGAGCAGAGTGAAAAGAAGGTTTACAGAACGCTTGGCAAGAGACTCAGATTATCCTGAGGGCATTTAAGAATTAATCTGGAAAAACAACAACAAATAGATTAAAATGGAGAAAAGATCTATAAAGATTTCAATACTAACCTCTTTTCTCCATCAATGAGAGTAAGCTACCACCTTTTGACTCAATCGTCATAGACCGTAGCATGGTACATGATGGAGTAGAAATGATATTAAAGTGAGAAAAGGAAATTGATCAGATCATGTATACTCAGAGGAGGTCTGTCTTGGGGGACAATATATTCCTGAGGGCATTTAAGGGTTCATTGGGCAGATATCAGAGAAAGGAAAATCCAACACCAAGAAAAAAAAATCACAAACCTTGTTATTGCTCCCCCAAAAGCAATCAAGAAAAAATCATTGGTCCACGTGCTTACAATTCCATCATGATATAAATCTTTAGGGGAATAATCCATAAACACACTGAGGGTATGTTTGATGAAGAGACAAAATGGATATAGACAGATGCTAATAAAGACACTTTATAGCAGGGTATATACCTTTATAGTCACATTGGCTGAAAGGTGTATAGATTATAATATCCCACTGTGTTTATTGTTTTTAACTATAAAAATGCATTTGATTCAATAAAGCAAAGTGTTATGTTAAAGATTCTCCTCTGACAAGCTATATCCCATGCAAATTTTTCAAGATTCCTTAAAAGATGTAACAACAGAGATAACTACTCAAAAGCTCTTTATTACTATCAAAAGAAGTGTAAAATAAGGAGACATCTGTTCACCAAAGGTACGTGCCATCATCATGGCATATGTCAAGTCAAAGGAGGATTTCCCATGGGCGGTGAGGATGTCTAGATGCTCCTGTCTGAAGATGGCATTATGCTGATTGCATCTCAGAACACTGAAGAGCCTACCTAAATGAGATCCACAGTCATTCAGTAGAATCTGTCCTAACTATTCACTTAGGAAAAAACAAGTGGGTAAGGAATGGCTCTTATTCAGAACGTGATATGCAGTTGGATAGACAACCTATAGAGCTGGTCTATCAGTACCTGTATTTTGGTCAGATATTGCAAATGGATAATGAACTAAGCCAGAACAGAATAGGATGAAGAGAATAGGCTACAAACAGTATAAAGGAAAACAAGCTATGTTGAGAGTCAGAGAACCTTAGATCCATCCTTACTCTGCTCCTTACTGCCAGTATGACCTTGAGCAAAGCACTGAACCTCTTCGGGCCTCAGTTTTACATTTGTAAAATGAGGGGGTTGGACTAGAAGGTGCCTTCTGATTCTAAGTCATTGATCCCATGAACTTAGATTTCCTTTAGTGAACTGGGAAGTTCCTTTTTAATAACTAGAAGTTTCTCCCAGTAACACAGGCTCATCTTATTATCAATATTCTTCCAGTGAAGTTAAATGATAAATCAGGAAATGCTACTTAATTCTCTTAAGAATTAAACTAAGACTTAAGAATTATGGGTTACACAAAGGGAAATGGTAGATGCACATGGTAGATACAAGAAGTTAGCAACATGCTACCAAAGAAGAAGTGCCCAGATGAAGAGAAGTAAAGGATGTCATCAGAGAAATGTATGACTGGAAAAAAACAAACAAAGATGGCATATGTATACAGTATGGGTGAGGGGATAACCAATGGACAGTCCACTTCCTCCACTACATTCACATAATTTCAAGAAATGTTAAAGAATGTCCCTGGAGTCACTTAACCCCAATTGCCTCCCCCCCACCCCCCGAAAAAAGGATGTCCCTGGAATGCTGAGTTTATCCTGTGAAGCATTTATAAGAAGAGATGAACAAGAGTGACAAAGGACAAGAAAGGAATTCATTATAATTTGCAATGAGGTGAAATTTACCCAGCAAGAGGATTCATCAAAGTATTGAAGACTCATGAACAAGTAACCTAACCTCTCAAAACCTCAGTGCCTTTCTCTGTGAAATGGGGATAATATACTTGAACTACCTTTGAAACAGAATTAGTGTCAACCACAGCAAAGTATATTTTCAATAGTCAAGCACATATCAAATTTAATGATAATGAATCTATTGAGAAAAGAAGGGATTAGGGTGACATTTCATTTGTCAAATCAAAGTTGAATTAGGGTTGAATTACAACCATAAGTGGCAAAAATCAAGAAAATATTCTGGGAAAATCAATTGGCTATTTGGAATTCATGATAAAGAGTATGGTATAATTTATCACTATTGATAAATTATATGCTATATATCCTTTATATCTGTAATATTTATAATAAGCTGATGTACACTTTTTTTTTTTCAGGGAGCAGGTTGTTAGACATTTCCCAGCATACTATTAAGTACAGGAAATACCAAGTGGGTCAGTTTGGGCTAGAACATAAAATACATAATGGAAAATAATAAGAAAGGAGTTTACAAGGATAGATTGGAATGAGATTGTAAAGGGATTTAAGTGCCAAACATCATTGTTTGTATTTTATCCTAGAGCAAATAGAAAACATTAGAGCTTGTGAAATGAAGACATATAGTAAAAAATGGTTTAGGAATTTCAATTAGGCAGATCTAACTCTTGGATTACCTAGCTCCTATCAAGGATCCTCTTAAGTGCCACCTCCTATAAAGTGTCTTTTCTTACTCTTCCAATTTTTCATATTTGTTCCCATCCCCTTTAATAATTTGCATTTATTGTATACTTTCTTATATTTGTGTATATGTTGTTTCCTCCTAGTAGAACACAAATTCCTTGAGGGCAGAGGCCCTTTCTTTTCCTTTTGTGTCCTTTGTGCCTATCTTAAAAATACATGTTGAACTGAACTTTGTAGAGAATGGATTGGAGCAGGAACAGAAAGGAGACAGGAAGAATAATTATGAGGCTACTGACATAGTCTGAGCAAAGGGGTCTAAACTGAGGTTGGTTGTCAGATAATTGGAGAGGGAAAAAAAAATATATATATATATATATATGCACACACATAAACCTATACATACATATACATGTAGATATACACAGAGATGATTCTTAAAAAGGTTTTATCAAGACTAGAAAGTAGACATAAATATCTATAGTTTAATGCCCTTCTGATTACCTTTTAAAAATAAAATTATACAATCTATAATTTCCCCCCTATTTCTCAGGATATTCAACTATGTTTCAAACATTTAGTAAATGATCTTTCAATGCTTTCAAAATAATTTTTTTATGTGTGTACTGGTCTGGTACTCTCCTGGGGTCAGGAGGTCACTGCCTTGTCATGGGAGGTGGGGGCTGATGAAATGATGAGCTATACTGTGCAGAGTTACCCAAGATGTACAGGTTAATGTAGAGAGTTCCAACAACAGGTGATCCACTGGAGAAGGAAATAGCAAACCACAGTATCTTTGCCAAGAAAACCCAACGGACAATATTAAAATTATAAAAGATATGACACCAGAAAATAAGCCCCAAGGTAGGAAGGGGTTTAATACGCTACTGAGAAAGAGTAGAGAACAACTACAAATAGCTCTAGTGCTAATGAAGCAGCTGGGCCAAAGACAAAAGGAAGCTCAGCAGCAGATGAATTTGGTGATGAAAGGAACGTCCAGTACTCTAAAGATCAATACTGCATAGGAGCCTGGAATGTAAGATCTACGAACAAAGGTAAGCTAAGTGTGGTAAAATAGGAGATGAAAAGATTGAACATCAATATCTTCGGTGTCAATGTAATTAAATGAATGGGAATGGCTGAATTTAATTCAGGTGATCATTACATATACTGCTGTGGGCAAGAATCCCTTAGAAAAAATGGACTACCCCTAATAATCAATGAAGGAGTGAGAAAAGCAGTACTATGGTATAATCTCAAAGAATGACAGAATCCAAGGCAAAATGCTCAACATAACAGCAATACAAATCTATGCTCCTACCACTGATGCTGATGAGGCCTAAGTCAATCAGTTGTAGGAAGACCTACAACATCTTCTAGAAATAACACACACACACACACACACACACACACACACACACACACACACACACACAAAATACAGATAGCTGAGGAAAGAAGAAAGGAGAAAGAGAAAGGAGAAAGGGAAAAATATACCCAACCGAATGCAGAATTCCATAGAATAGCAAGGACAGATAAGGTTTTCTTAAATGAGCAATGTAAAGAAATGGAAGAAAACACTAAAATGGGAAAGACAAGAGATCTCAAGAAAAATTAGAGATATCCAGGGAATGTTTCATATAAAAATGGGCATGCTAAAATTAACAAATGATAGAGACTTAACAGAAGTAGAAGAGATTAAGAAGAAAAGGTAAGAATACACAGAAGAACTTGACAAGATCTTAATATCACTGATAACCACAATAGTGTGTTTACTGATCTAGAGCCAGACATCCTAGAAAATGAAATCAAGTGGGCCTTAGGAAGCATTGCTAACAGTAAAGCTTAGTGGAAGTGATGGAATTCCAGCCAAGTTATTTAAAATCCTAAAAGATGATGCTATTAAAGTGTTGCACTCAATATGTCACCAAATTTGGAAAACTTAATGGTGGCTACTAGATTGGAAAAGAGCAGCTTACATTCCAATCCTAAAGAAGAACAATACCAAAAAATGTTGAAATTACTGAATAATTGCACTCAATTTCACATGCCAGCAAAGCTATGCCTAAAATTCTCTAAGCTAGGCTTTCACAGCTTGTGAACTGAGGATTACCAGAAGAACAAGCTGGTTTTCAAAGAGGCAGAGGAACTAGAGACCAAACTGCCACTATTTGCTGGATTATGTAAAAAGCAAGGGAGTTCCAGAAAAACATCTATTTCTGCTTTATTGATTACACTAAAGCCTTTGACTGTGTGGATTACAACAAAATGTGGCAAATACTCAAAGAGATGGGAGTAGCAGATCATATTACCTGTCTCCTAAGGAACCTGTATGTGGCCCAAAAAGCAACAGTTAGAACCAAACATGGAACAACTGATTGGTGTAAGATTAGAAAAGGAATAAAAGTTGGCTTGAAGCTTAATATCAAAAAAATAAAATCTTGGCAACTGGTCCTCCTCGCTTCCCGGCAAATAAAGAAGGAAATGGAAGCAGTGTCAGATTTTATACTCTTTTATATTTGTGGGCTCAAAGATCACTGCAGATGGCAACTGCAGCCATGAAATTGAAAGATGGGAAGCTACAGCAAATCTGGACAGCATGCTAAAAGTTATATCACCTTGCTGACAAAGGTTCGTATAGTCAAAGCTTCGGTTTTTCAGTAACAATCTATGGCTTTGAAAGTTGGACTATAATGAATGCTGAGCACTGCAGAACAGATGCTTTCAAATTGTGCTGGAGAAGACATTTGAGTTCCTTTGACATCAAGGAGATCAAATCAGTCAATACTTAAAGAAATTAATGAAGACTATTCACCTGAAGGTCAAATACTGAAGCTGAAGTTTAAATACTTTGCCCACAGAATGAGATGGCAGGACTCATTGGAAAAGACCCTGATGTTGGGAAAGATTGAAGGCAAAAGGAAAAGGATGAGGATGAGATGGATAGATAGTGTCACAGAAATAGTAAATATGAACTTGGACAGACTTTGAGAGACAATGGAGGATAGAGGGGCCTGGCATCACAGAGTCAGACATGACTGAACCACTGAACAACAACAGCTGGTTTAGTTCAGCTGATCATTCTATCTCTCTCCTCTTTAGAGACATTTCCACTTCTTCACATTGTTGATCTTGTTGTTTGCCCTTCATTCTTGAAGAGGACCATGACATCAAAAAGGTGATGTCATGACTTGCAAGTGAATTGGATTTAAGTGAGAGAGGTTGTGCAAAGTCACTACCTTCACTCTCTCCTCCAGAGCCATGTGGGTCCAGTGACAAGATATAGATCAGGATGACTGGAGATGGCCCTGGATGAAGTAGGAGACCCTGGCCTTTTTAAGTTGAGGTTTTTCCCAGGTCTCAGTTTGACTGAGATAATGCCCATTCAATACACGGCACATTAGGCAGTAAAATGCTAATATCCAAATATAGTTATTACATTGATGGTGAAAATTCTGACAAACATGCTCATATATATATTCCATTTACCCCATGTTGTTCTCATTCTAGTTTTATCTTATGTGGCTTATTTAATCTTATGACACACTTCCTGGAGTTTTATTACTTCTCTGATACTCTGCTGTTTTTCCTACAATACTGTTCAGAATGTTCCACTATTCTTTTCTCCTATGTTTTACAAATGAGTTTATATTTTAAACCAGTATTGCCTTTGCGTACCTGCCATGTCTGTGTGGAAGGAAAGGAGATGAAAATTTGTTAACTGAGGCCCTTTCCACGCTTTTTTGGCCTCTTTGTTATAGTGATTGTTTTATGTTGGTTACACTTTGGTACGAAATAGTGACAATCCATTTCAATGTCTCTTCCTTTATATTCTATTTTTTTCATTTTAATAATTTCTTTGAATAGGTCAAGTTGGAATCATTGCAACATCATGCCACATTTTCTTTTCATTTTTATCTGCTCTTCTATTTTGGTGTTCATTAGACTTTTTGCACTAATGAGTTGATGGTCTGAATATACACAGTTAATTCAGAAATAACAAATGACATTTAAGTATAATTGTGCTAATGTTTAAAAACCACTTTACTTATGTTGTCATTTGATGCTCACAACCACACTGTGAGGAAGGAACTACAGATATGATTAACCTCATGTTGCAGCTGAAGAAACTGAGGCTCAGAAAGCTTTAGTGATTTCTCCACAGCCAGACAATTATTAAGTGTCACAGGCAGAATACACATCGAGGCTTTCCTTCCTCCAGGCCTAGCAATTAGTCATTTCCTGTTTCTGTTTGTTTCATTTTTCTTGACGTTATTCATTTTGCCAGGCCAATGTCTTTTTACTTTCTTCTTTTAAAAAATATTTTTCATCATACTGTTTTTAAGCTACCTAGGTACCTTTGGCCTCTTTCATTTCTTAATACTGAACCATATTTCCCAATTTATTTTTTTGCCATCATCCTCTATGTCCACCTTTGCATTGACATCAATGAGTGGCAATGAGGCCAACTTTGCTACCTCCTATTACTTGCTTCTCCAACAAGAGAGCAATTTCCAAAGAATTTAACTTAAACCTAAGTAAAGGGAAATTAGGTTTCTTCTACTTAACTGAAACCTCCTTATGTCTTCTGAATTTATTTATGACGATAGTCAATAATGGTATTTAGCTCTTCCAAAAGAAAAACAACTTTTTGGCTATTGGATAAATTTCTCATTTAAAACTTCAGCAGTTGATGCCAAAACATTCTAAAAAGGGCATGATTCTTTACCTCTATCACGAGAGAAGTGGAAGTCAGACACATAGGATCAAAGGTCACTTTTGTAATTTTGATGAATTGCCATGGAAAAGAGTTCATCTAATAACCAGTCAATGATGATGAGCTTTTACATATTTGACTGGGAGTGCAGGCACAGCCTGTCCATACTATAAGCTAGCAATCCCAGCTTGAGAGAATCTATTAGGATCATGGATACAGACCTGAATAGCACTCGAAAACCATCTAGTTCCACATACTCATTTACAAATCAAGTATATGAAGCCCAGGGAATGTTAATTGGATTGTCCAAGGTCACACTGGTAGTATCAGATGAGATTTGAAACTAGATCCTCTAAATAAAAATTCAATGTTCTTCCATTGCCCCACTAATGTAATCCTGGAGATCCCACTTTTTAAAAATGTATTTTATTGATATTTTATGGTTTTTTTATATTGCTTAGATTTCTCCCTATGTTATTCTCCCTCTTCCTCCCAGAAAGCTATCCCTTATAACAATTTAAAAAACAGAAAGTGGAAGAGAGAAAAAAAATTCAGCAAAATCAATACGTTGAACTAAGAGTCTGATGTTGTACAATGTTCCACACCTGTGAACTACCCCACCTCCCATCTTCTATCTGCAGAGGAAGAACAGGAAGTGCTTTCTCATACTTCCGTGTGGTCAAGCTTAGAGAATTCTATTTTAACCCCATGCCATGAGAAAAATCAGAACAGAATTTCCAAGAATGCCATAAAAGAATATTTCATACTAAAATTAAAAGTAAAACAGAAAATCTTTAGGGTATTAATGCCTGCGATATATGTACTTCCATTTAAACATAGGTATTGAGATGCTATATTATATATTTATAAGAGAAAACCATAGAATGATATGTTTACATTCATTGTTTTGATGCTGGAGGACATAGCTATTGATTAATTTTTAATTAATTAACTTTTCTTTTTACTTAAAATTTATTGAATTTGAAAATGTAGTCTGTGGGGGGAAAAAACCTTTGTATATACTTTTGGAATACTGAAAAAGAGACTTCAAAGTATCACCAACAGACATTTTTAGCTATAGTAAACCAAGAAAGCATATCTTGAAAATGAGTATTTTTAATCATAAAGTCTTAGAATATAGGATCATAGAAATCTCCTAGCCTAGCCTTGTATTTTACAGATATAGAAACAGAGTTTCAGAGAGGGTAAGTGAGCTGGCTCAGGCCATAAAGCGATTGGAAGAGACAGCAATGGAGAGTAGAATAGACACTAGGCTTAAAATCAAAAGAATTAAGTTCAGGGTAGAGAACAACAAAAACTTACACATCACAGGTAACAACAACAACAGCAGCAGCATCCATTATGTGCCAGGTACTGTCCTAAGTGCTTTACAAATATTATTTCATTTGATCCTCACAACCACCCTGTGAGGTAAATGCTTTTATTATCCCTATTTTACAGTTGAGGACACTGAGACAAACAGAGGTTAGGTCCAGGGTCACACAGCTAGTAAGCGTCTGAGGCTGGATTTGAACTCAGGCCATCTTGACCCCAGGCCCAGTGCTCTAGCTACTGTGCCACCTAACTTCTTAGGTGAAGACAAAACTTGCAGATTATATTCTATTTAGGAATTGTCCATATAGGAGAAATAATTCCATATAGGGATATATTTTATTTTAAGAAAAAAGTTATATGGTGTCCATATTTATAAATAAAGATATATATGCCAGATATTTTTTCTGTGGCAGGACCAAGATCTTAACCTTGTCAGGGGCAATTACACTGAGCCATTTACTTGTAGAGCTTTTACATCAGCATTTTGTTAGTAAGAAAATTCATTGGAAAATCTGTGCTTTGTGTGGGAGAGATGGAATTTGATTAACTTGAAATGAACACATACAGAACATGCCACTTTTTCTATTTTATTGGAATCCCTCTGTAACACTTCTTAATATAGAGTGGAATTCAGCATAAGGTGGGTCTCTCTTGAACCCTTTCCAAGCAACTGAATTACAAAAAGGACCCCTTTATAATAAGGTGGTCTTAGTCATAAAGTTTTCCCATGGCCTGGATTCTGAGGCAAGGCTCCTAGTGAGTCTCCAGTTTATTTCCACTGTAGAGAAAACAGGAATCTGCACTATACATTTGATGTGGGGAATGGATAAGACAATACAGCAGTAAAGTTTCTGAAAGCAGTGTACTCTTCGTACATACTTATCCTGGTAACTAGAGCTGCAGGAATTGTCCCCAGAGACAGCTTAATGTCTTCCAAAAAAGGCCAGTCTGAAAGTTCAGATGCTCTATCTTTGGGCCATTAATGCTGGTTGTTAGGTCAGGCTACATCCCCAAACACCTACATCTGAAAAGTAACTATTCTTAAACGAAAAGTGGCATATTAAGTGCACCCTATGGATTTAGAGAATGTTCCCCATCCCAAAATAAATTCTAAAGCATAACAAGACAGTTAGAAATGGCCACTTTGCTGACAACTCTGTTTTCTCCAGTGATGCATGAAATAGAAAAAAATACAATAAAGTAAGGGTCTCAATGCTAAAGCGCAAATTAAAATTAAAATTTCCTTCTATCTCTCCCTTCTCTTTGTCATCCCAGGAAAAAAAAAATGACAAGTCTGTCAAAAGAATAGAGAGAAATCACTGGAGAACAATCTATTGATTCTTGGCATGGCATACCCTTCAAGTATCCCTAGTTCATTCTCAAGTGAAAAGAAATATGGTTAAGGGAGGATATTGCCACCCATATATAATAATGGCATTAACTATTCTGACTTGCAATGTAAATTGAGCCATTACAGGGTTTAAATGTTCCTCATTAAGTTTTATTAGTCTCAATTTTTTTTCTTTTCTCCCCCTAAAAAAGAGAGTGGGAGAGAGAGAACATAGTTATAAAGCATACATAAGGCATTAGAGCAAGTTTTTAGAGAAATCATGGACTAAATTTAAACAGTGAAAAGGCCAAGATTGAAAGAATTCAATGTAGCCTAATTTCAAATGCCTTTATCCTTTCATGAAAAACATATTTAATATGTTTAGGCTGCATATTTTATCTTTTTTGACTGTTTCTAGGATTTTTTTTTATTTGTTTAAATTTTTTATTTATATCTTTTTTTTTTAACCTCACCTATACTTGCCAATATACTTGCCAATATACTTGCCTCTGTAACACTTCTTAATATAGAGTGGAATTCAGCATAAGGTGGGTCTCTCTTGAACCCTTTCCACGCAACTGAATTACAAAAAGGACCCCTTTATAATTAGGTGGTCTTAGTCATAAAGTTTTCCCATGGCCTGGATTCTGAGGCAAGGCTCCTAGTGAGTCTCTTCTTCTTCTTCTTCATTATCCTTTATAATAAAGAAGCAAAAAAGAGAAGTCACACACACCTCCAAAATAGCTCTGCAAAATTAAGCAACTTCAGGTAATTTCACGTTTTACTTAAAAATAATATTTCATTGTTTTTAATTTTAATGGCTATTTAAATATATGTTACCAGCATCACTGATATTTGTGATAGGACTAGGTTGAAGAGGAGATGTAGCATGTGCTCACACTTAAGGAAACACAAATGGTTTAATCTACATTTAAATACCAGGGATATTTTGATTTTTAAGTCGATTAACGCCATAAACATGTTCCTGCATTTGGGGATCCACTAACCTGAATCAGAAGTCCTCCTAAAAAAAAATCCTCCACTTAGCCCTGCTACTGGATATAAATATTTAGTAAAAGGGATTGGTGGGTCTTCCCTGCTAACCCCACACTTATTAGACCTTCTTCTTGCTTATCATACTTCCCAATGGACATATTCAGATATTTTTCTTTAGAAGAAATAGTCTGGGACTTGTGAAGATGGAAGAGTGACATGCAAAGTGAAGTGAGCAGAACCAGGAGAACATTTTACACTATAACAGCAATACTGTTAAGAATGATCAACTGGAAAACTTAGCTACCAATTATGATCAAGATAATGATCTAAGACAATTCCTAAAGATGCAATGAAAAATGCTATCCACCTCTAGAGAGAGAATTGATGAACTCTGAATGCAGATTGAAGCATACTTTGAAAAAAAACTTAATTTTTATTATTTGATTATCTTTGTGTTTTCTTTTACAACATGACTAATATGGAAATATATTTTGCATGACCTCACATGTATAATCAAAATAAATTGTTTGCCTTCTCAAGGAGGCGGGCAGGGCAAGAGGGCAGGAGATAAGGTGGAACTCAAAATTTTAAAAGTGATTGTTAAATTTTTTTTACATATAATTGGGAAATATTTAAAATAAGTAAATAATTTTTTAAAAAATGGAAGACTAAGATAGAATATTTTTGCTTAGCTCTTCCTTCAAAACAACCTAGAAAATGAGGCAGACCAAATTTTGATAGAGAAAGAAAACACACACACACACACACACACACACACACACACAAACACAAACAACCACAATGAGTCATTTTTCCAGTCTAGGGAAGCTTAGGATGACAGAAAGAAAGATTTGTTGACATTAGGGTAGAGACTGATCAGGAACACAATGTATTGACAGTAGCAACAGCAGCAGCAGTGGAACCTGAAACATTCCAGCACTGGGGAAAGGAAAGGGAACCAAGACAGAGCACAAGGGCAGGAAGAACTGGGGCAGGAAAAGATGCCAGGGGACCCTTGGACAAGTGCTGGGAGCAAGAACAGGAGCCATCTAATAGTTCTGTCAACCACTACCTGATTCTGGGTCACAGATCCAAGGCAGAGAGCCCTGAAGCTGAGTTCAGGGCCCTATCTGAGTATTGAGCAAAGAACAAAATCCATGAACTTAGCTGTATGGCTCTGAGCCCAGGAGTAGAGAAGTGACTCTGTGCTAACCTTTATTCCAACGTGTAAGTCTGCAATGGAAAAATCAGGGCAGGAGATCAAGTGCAAAGGGAACTCAGCAGTTTGGTCGCTTCAAAACCTTCAAAACTTCCCAGAGGACTAAAAGTAAGGTAATCCAGCAACTATCTACTGAAACTCAACTAAACAAAAGCCAATAGACCTAAATGTGGGTTAGGAACTTGTAGAACTCAGCTTAGGAGGGCAGTGAACAGAGTTCTCCACAGATCATATCACTTTGAAAGGAATGAAAACTTTTAGGGCTCTAGACTGACATGTTAAAACAGCAGAAACTCCTGTCGAGACAAACACTAACATAAAGTCCAAAGTCAAGAAGTAGGCTGGAAAAATGAGCAAACAAACAAAAAAACCTAGCCATAAAGAGCTATTAGGGTGACAGTGATGGAGAAGACAAACACAGAAGACAATGATATGAAAACATCTATATGTAAAGATTCAAAAAAAAAAATGCAGAGTGGACATATGCCCAATAAGTTTTCCCAGAAGGGTTAAATCAAGAGCTTGAGAAAGAAATAAAAAAGAGAGAAAAAAATAAGGTTTTAAAGAGGAAATATGTTTTCATGATTGTACACATACAACATATATCAAATTTCTTACCATCTCATGGAAGAGGGAGGTAAGAGAGGAAGAGAGAAAATTTGGAACTCAAACTTAAAAAAAAATGATTGTTTTTACATGTAACTTGGAAAAATAAAATATTTTTAAATCTTTGTTAAAAAAAAAAACAAATAAGAACAGTAGAGGAAAAATGGAAATGATGGGAAATGAGAGCTAGCCATGCAAGTTAGGAAGAGAATTGATAGCTTGGTAAATGAGGTACAAAACCTCAATAAAGAAATATCTCCTTAAAAATTGGAATCAGCCAAAGAGAAGCTTATGACTCCATGAGACCCGGAGGGAAAAAAAAGAGAAAAAAATACAAAATTTCTTATAGGAAAAACAAATGATCTGGAGAATAGATGAAGGACAGATCATTTCAAATGATTAATCTCTCTGAAAATCATGAACAAAACAAAAACAAACCCTAGATATCATAGTTCAAGAAATTATAAAGGAAAACTAGCCAGTTATCTTTGAACCAGAGTGCAAGTATAAACTGAAAGAATCTGCTTGTCACCTCCTAAAAGAAATCCTAATTCTTAGGAATATTGTAGTTAACATCCAAAACTCCCAGATCAAGAAGAAAATAATGCAGGATCACAAAAAATTTAGCAGCCACCAACATAAAGGAATGGAGGGTTCAGAATGATATTCCATTAGTCAAAGACTTAGGATTACAACCAAGAATATATTTTTCAGTAAAACTGAGGATAATCCTATGGGTTAAAAATGGACATTTAATGATATAGAAGACTTAAAAACATCACTGATGAAAAGAACTGAATAGAAAAGTCAATGTTCAAACATAAGAATTAAGAGAAGCATAAAAAGCTAAATATGAATAAGAAATCATGAGGTACTAAAAAGGTTAAACTGTTACATTATTATATGGCAAGATGATACATGTAACCCTTCAGAATTTAATCATTACCACAGCTCTTTATAGGGGACGTAATTTGAGAGCCTATGTGATTCTTTTATCTCAAAGGAAGAATGGAAGGGTGGGAGGAGGAAGAAGGGGAGAACAGAAATTGGAAAAATTGTCTCATGTAAATGGGGCCTACAAGTAAGAGAATATATAATGCAGGAGATAGTGAGAAAGAGCAGGTAGCACTTGAACCTCAATATAAATCTGAACTAGTCCAAGGAAAAAAAAATATACATACTAACAGTTGGATACAGAAATTTATCCTACCCAACAGGGAAGTAAGAGGGAAAGACATTAAGAAATGGTGACAAAGGAGAAAAAGAGGGAAAGTAGATAAAAGGAGGCAGTGGTCAAAAGCAAAATAAACTCTTAAAGAACTCTATAATTGAATAGGGTTGAGGGAAATGTGTAGTTGTCATAACTGTGACTTTCAATAGTATGAACTTACCCAAAAAACAGAAGAAATATCAGAATGGATTAGAAACCAGAGCTCAACAAAATGTTGTTTACAAGGAACACACTAGAAATAGGAAGATATACACAGAGTTAAAATCGAGCTGGAGCAGAATCTGTTATGTTTCAGATGAAGTAAAAAAGGCGAAGAGTGGTAATCATGATCTCAGACAAAGTAAAAGTAAAAAAAGACTTAATTAAAAGCGATAAACTCTACTAAAAATTACCCTTGTCAATGAAACAATATCAATATTGAACAAATGTGTACTGAGGGGCACAGAATCTAAATTCACAAAGCCCAGTAGCAAGATATAGAAAGAGAAATTCCATTTAAAGTAGCTGTAGACAATATAAAATATTTGGGAGTCTACCTGCCAAGAAAACCTAGGAACTATATGAACACAATTACAAAACACTTCTCACACAAATCAAATCAGATTTAAATAACTGGAAAAATATCATTAGCTCATGGGTAGGCTGAGCTAATATAATAAAAATTACAAACAAATAAATTTACTTATTCAAAAAGTGCCATAACAATCAAACTACCAAAAATTATTTTATAGAGCTAGAAAAAATAATAACAAAATTCATCTGGAAGGAAAAAAAGGTCCAGAATATCAAGGGAATTAATGAACAGAAATGTAAGGGAAGATGGCCTAGCTGTACCAGATCTAAAACTGCAGTATAAAGCAGCAATCATCAAAACTAGTTGGTACTGGCTAAGAAATAGACTGGTAGATCAGTAGAAGAGGTTAGGTACACAAGATACAGTAGTCAATGACTATAGCAATTAACTGTATGATAAACCTAAAGACTCCAGCTTCTGGGATAAGAACTCACTATTTGATAAAAATGGCTAGGAAAACAGGAAAATAGCATGGCAGAAATTAGGTATAGACCAACATCTTACACTGTATACCAAGATAAGGTCAAAATGGGTACACGATTTAGAAATAAAGGGTGATAAAGCAAATTGATACAGCAAGTTAGGAAAGCAAGAAATAGTTTACCTCTCAGATCTATAGAGAATGGAAAAATTTATGATCAAACAAGAGATAGAGAACATTATGAAATGTAAAATGGATAATTTTGATTACATTAAATTAAAAAGGTTTTACACAAACAAAGCCAATGCAACCAAGATTAGAAGGGAAACAGAAAGCTAGGAAACAATTTTTACAGTCAGTGTCTCTGCTAAAGGCTTCATTTCTAAAATATATAGAGAACTGAGTCAAATTTATAAGAATATAAGTCATTCCCCAATTGATAAATGGTCAAAGGATATGAACAGGCAGTTTTTGGATGAAGAAATTAAAGCTATCTATAGTCATATAAAAAAATGCTACAAATCACTATTGATTGGAGGAATGCAAATGAAAACAACTTAGCTGCTAATGCCTCCCTACTCTTCCACAATTGCCTATTGGTTTTACTTTAAACATACTTGGTGTATTTTCTAAAAATCGCTTATATTTCTGCATGTTATTTTCTGTGATATTGTATAAGATTCTTGAGGGTCAGGACTATTACATTTATCTATGTGTTCCCAGTGCCTAGCACAATGCCTAATACATAGAAGGTATCAAATTATTGGTTGGCAAATCGATTGAATTTTTTATTTATTTATCCCATTTTAATCCCATTTGAGCATCAGCAGACTGAAGATGTCCATTATACATCAGTATTTTATTATTTTTACGAGAAATCTTGCCTATATGTGAATTTCCTTGAGCTCAGTTCTAGGGAAGCAATACGGTATAAATGAAATTACACTTACTCTGGGATCAGAGAACTTGGGTTCAAATTATGCCTATGATGCCTACTATTTCTACGATCTCGGGAGAGTTAATTTCCCTTCTTCTCAGGTTTTACATCTGTAAAGTGAGGGGGTTGGGCTAGATGTCCTCTGAGGTATCTTCTAGTTCTAATTCTATGATTTTATGATACTATGATCCTGTCCTTTTTCAGGAAGAGTCATATTTGACCCATGACCCTGGGTCAGATTTTATGGCAGAATTTAGCTATACAGGCTCAAACATGGGGCTTCTTTGAGAAACAAAAAAGTAAAAAGGTACCTAATTGAATTAAGCTCTCTCCTCCCAGTATCCAAATGTTTTTGCTTTAAATCTTTTCAGGGTATCACGAGTTTAAGGCAGTTTAGTCTTCTTTTCTTTCCCTTTTTCTCTTCAATTCTAATCCACATAAAAAGGAAGTCACAAAAATTAGAAGGAAGAAACAAGAGTAATAGTTCATATGGAACTAACACCATGCGATCCACACAGTGATCCTTCTAATGTTTAGTGCAACAACACATGTGACTCATAGACCAATAACTCAAGGTGCCCCAAAAGCAATGGCTTCACTATCTAAAGTCACATTCAGATGTTGCAAGTCCTCCTACTGAAAGAATTTATGAAACAACACTTCTCTGACTCATAGACAATTGTGTCTAGGGAGAGTAGATTAGCAAGGCTCCTACTGAAATACTTAACTAGACTTGCATCATAATATTGAAGACCACTAGACTTCTAACATCCCATGGTACACTATACCATGGACAATTAAGCAAGCAGGGAACTCATTAGTGATGATTTTTAATAGTTGACTCATTTTGCCTCACTCTTTAATGATGCTCTGGCTTCAAAAGGGCTCCAGCAGATAACTAACTACAATGAGGCTTTCAGCTTCCCTTGACTAAAGACAAAGGAATTTAAGCTGCCTGAGCCAGTTCTTTAAACATACTACCTTTAGGTATCTGTGTTAAACTTGTATTTCATTACTACCATTTGCCTCCTCTCTATATCTTTTAATTTAAAATATTCTATCTAGACAACAGGGCCAGGACTTTGGTAGTTTGGCTAAAAGATTCTCTGAAAAGACTTTCTTTGTGACTCAATTTCTAATTCAATTAAAAAGAGTTATTGCTAAGCACTCACAATCTCACAGAAGAGAGCAAGTACTAAAAATGCTAATTCTTATATGACTAAGTTACGGAATTTTATGGTAGGTCAGTAGGAATACTCCAAGGGGAGGGAAGAGGGAATGATGGGTATCTTCAAGGATCTGAAGGACTGTCAGCCAGAAGAGCAATTAGACTTGTTCTAAGTGGTTCTGTTTGCCTCCCAGAGGCAAGAACCAGAAGCAATGGGTAGGGGTTAGGCAACTTCACTTTATGTCAGGATAAACTTCCTCACAATTAGGGTCACCCTAATATGAAATATATTGTCTTGAAAGGTAGTTAGGTCCCCCTTTAGAGGTGGTGTTCAAGTACAGGTTATATGAAAACTCATTAAGCATACTGTAGTGAGACTCATTTTTAGGTTTAGGTTGAACCATATGGCCACTGAGCCTCCCAATTCTGAAAATCTGTTATTTTGTGAAGAATTAATAGTTTGAACATAATCACAAGGCCAAATAAAATAAGATCTTCAAGCCAGTCAAATATAATGTGATGACTGGAACTAGAATTAAAATATATCCTTTAAAAATGACCAACATGAAACATATAATAGAAAACTTCAAAGAAAAGAAAAAAAAACAAGAGAAGCAACCAGTAACAGAATTAACGATGGAAAGGTGAGCAATATGTAGAATATAATAGAAAACCTCAAATAATACATAAAAGCAACAAGCAATATAATTAACATAGTAGAAAGTGAAATTGAACACCAAACAGAACAATTGAAATTAATGGCTTAAAAAAAAAAACCAACAAAGTATACAGAGTAGTTAAATTTTTGTGGGGTGGGAAGTAGTTTGTAATCATTAGCAAGATTGCTTTGAATTCTTGAAAGGATAGCCTAATACATTTAAACAAACTCATAATTGTTGTTTTATACACATCTTTTAGGGGAAAAAAAGATAGGAAACTCGGTGAAAATGTTATCTTTTATCTCCTGAATTCAAATATAATCTTAAATGAAAGTTAAGTTTCATATGTTAATTTAAGTTAGATGACGTTGGAGAAAAAAGCATGAATTCATTAGATCTTTAGGATATTAATTTTCAGCTGATGAAAACTTAATAGCTATAGCTATGACAACTAAATTGGATATTCTGATTATTTAGACCTAGGTTAGAAGAAATATGATCAGGATGAGTAGAATAACCATTCAGAAATGCAATCAAATTCTAGTGAGCTTCAGATTATGCAAACCCCATACTTTTTATGTACAATTTGTGTTTCTCCTTTTCAGTCAGAGTACATGATATAAGATTCATTAAGTTTCACTCTGTGAGTCAAAAGATGGAGTGAGTATTAGAAGAACAAGTATGTAAAAAGAACATGTGAACCATTCGTTGGAAGAAGAAATAAAGTTACAATAAAGAAAGCAAACTATATAATAGTCCCCAAATTTGCTATTGCTTCTTTGTGAACTTTATTTGTGTATGTTCCTATCAGTCCTGACCATAATCTAATGTAAAAGTTAACTGAATTTCTTTCAATTAGAAAAAGGGGGAAAAAAAACCCCAATCTCTAAGCTATTCAGATCTCTTGTTCTAGGGTAGCAGAGTTATACTTAAACAAATAAATAGATAAAAAACAAAAACACCTCACCAGTCATAAAAAGTAGGTGCTACAGGGTGCTTGATACAGAGTAGGCACTCAATAAATGTTTTTGCAATGAACTTATGTCTATGAATGTGGAGACCTTCTCTCAAGTAAAAACAAGTTGACTTATTTATGAAATGAAATGACAAATGAAAACCTGTACAATTTAGGAGCTATATGTTCAACACCAGACATAAAAATAAATTTCTGAAATACTCAGGCAAAGAAAGGTGAATCATTAAATCTTATAAATATAACATTGATCTGTATGTTTCTACCTACATATCAGGATAGAGTGTACTTGTTTTATGTATATAGATATTTATACATGTGTATACATAGCACAATAATATTATGTTATAATATAGACTGATATATGTCTAAGCATATGTATTTATGTGTTGCACAAGGGTGGATAACAATGTGAGCTGAAGCTAAGCAGGGGAATTAATCATGACAAGAGAAAATATGTACACTTCAAATATTATACACTATCTTGCTATGACTTTTACATGTAACAAGAGAGAAAAGATCTTTTAAGATAATTTGCCAGGATGAAGAGAATTCCAAATTGATAAATCTAACATCAAAAGAATTGATGTAAGGTAGGATATTACTGGTCTAATAAATACACAGAAAATAATTCTTTAATAGAAAATAATCTCAATAAATCAGCTATATTTTTATATTACACACATGAGCACAAGCACACAAACCCACACACACTGCATTCTTTGAAAATCCAGGCATATGGAAAAATAATTATGACTTTGGGCAGGGATACCCAAACTCATAGATTTCATTCCACTTAAGAATTCAACATGCAGTAGTAGGAGTAGGTAGGAGATTAATAGTGACGCTTTAATTTCAAGGCCTTCATACCATGTGAAGTCATACTGCAGAAAGAAAAAGGAACTAAACATTTTACATGGCTTTGAGGGGCGGCTGGGGGAGTTGTTTTAAATATTAATGCCATATATCTTTTTTAGGAACTTTAATAATCATTTCAATATGAGGCTTAAATCCATAGTTCAGAGAGCAGGTATTCAAAGGATCTCTCAACTATGCCGGTAAGTTAGTCTGTATTTGCAAGATTGCACATGCAAACCAATTTGACTAACAGAAGCCACAATTGACCTTTTTTGCTCCCAAAGAGAGAAGAGGAATAATTAACTAGATCTACAATTGGCCAATTTGGAGCACAATTAGTTTGCATAGATACTATTAACACATGCCATTTGAGCCTTTCCTAGATCACAATACCAGTTACAATAAAACTTAATCTCCAAAGTATGGTGGAAGTTTTAAACATAAATAGGGGTAAGCTGGTATGAAGCAAATAGTGACCTATGTTGAAGTTACTTAACAGTTAAGTAAAACTGTCAAGAGCATTATTAATGCAAAGAATCTGTTCCAAACAGAAGGGTCCAATCCATCAAACTCTTCTACAGAAAGTATCCCCACACCCTAGTCCCTCAATTACCACAGCTAGATGATAAAGTAATCAGTGCAGCAGATCACCACATCAATCAGGACAGATGGATCTGATTTCAAGATCAAATTGGCTTTAAAAAGCCATTAATTATCCCAGCTTAAGGCAGCTGATGTGAAAGGTAAAGAAACACAGAAGGAAATAAAAATGTAAATGTTACAGAACCCATAGACAGGATTAAACTTTCCTTTTTTCTATGCTAAGAAAAACGCACTTTTTAGAGGGCTGAAACTTTAAGGCCTGGGAAAAGGAGCAAATAACAAATAGGAACTGCACAAGAAGAAAAGTAATTTACACCGAGAATAAAACAGGAGCAGAAAGTAAAACTTGCTTTTTTGCATAGGAGGATTTGCCTTCCAGAAAAGATTTTTATTTCAATCAGAAGAACAAATAAATTAACATTTGTCTGTATTATCCAAAAGGGGAATAGGAAGGCAAGGCCTCAAGCAGAGCCCACCACAGAATGTAAGGCAGGATTGTAAAGCATTCTGAGAAAGCAGTCAAGCCATTTCAGGAGTATCTGGGCCAAGGGTCCGTGAGGATAAAATGTTTAATTCTAGTAAATGCTTTCCTCCAAAACAGGGTGTGTCTGTGTGTGTGTGTGTGTGTGTGTGTGTAAAAAGGGCAGTTGTGTGTGTGGCAATTTTGACTTTTGAGTTGTCTCTTTAAATATTCTGAATGAGTCTGGGTCTACATGAAATCTTGTGTGTGGGGAAAGAAAGGTAGAGACTATCTGAACTTGAAACGCTCAATCTCTTTGTAGTAAAATGCTTATTATAACCACATAACTGGCACAGTACATGTAAAATCTGACTGATCAATGCTAAAGGATACAAGAGTGAAATCCCTGACAAATTGATGGAAAAATAGACTGTTAAAATGCAGTCATATATACTTCCCTTTGTCAGTAAAATCTTCATCAGAGTTAGCAGGAGTCAAGCCCGCACAAGAGTATAGAAACTTGAGTTCTTACAGCATGGATTTGTCTATTGATAGGAAAAAAAAATCATTTTTTTGGATTTCTTTTAGAAGAAGATATTTATATTTACACCCAGCTGTTATTTCAGATTCCCATGCTGTGATGGTGCCAGTATAATATGTTATAAAAATAATGCCAAAAATCTAGATATGAAGGCAACTTTTCTCAGGATTTGATTTTCAGGATTCCCAGCAATCAACCACTGCTCAGGTAATAGTCATATGATGGTCTGAAATAGTCTGATGACACCAATGGGAGTGACTGAAGGGTGGGGTAGAAACTTCCACCTTAATGGGTTTAATTAGTATCAATTAGGGCTTTAATGGCATTTCCACAAAGTTTCACAACACATCTCCACAGGCACTATACAGTTTGAACATGTAATCCCTTTGTCTTCTGAAAAAATATATATTTATTTGCCAGTGACTACTTCACAACGTCTGAAGTGTTTCTCTAGTTTTGGTACCCTGCATTCAGTCTCAGGAGATCTATGCATTTAATGCTTATCTTTGAGCAAAGTATAATAAAAAACATATGTGCCTCTTTAAAAAAAAATCACCTGAGGATGAGAACACCATATAGGTCTTGTGGAAATTTAGCTTATAAATAAATGTTCTCACTGTCTCCTAATGATCTGAAATTCTTTGGGAAGCCAGATCCCATTATACTACTCCCCAAATCACAAAGATCTGGCCCAAAGGCAAGTCTGCTGGCCTTTCATTTTTTTCTTAGCTTCTTTTAAATAATATAATTGGATCTCCTGAAATGTTTTATAACACAAATCTGAAATACAACAACACAGAGCAAAATAAAGAAAAAAAATGGCAGGAGGAGAAAAAAAACATACATAACAGTGTATGATATGTGTGTTTTATTGAAAGATAACAAATTTGTCTATCTTTTTGGTTTTAAAAATATTAGAAAATGATACAATTTTTCTCCTACTAAAGGAGGGTATGCATGTTTTTTTTCCTTGCTTTGCAAGCCTTTAGGTTCTATTTCTGCAATTATGAGACTTTATTGTAAGCAATTCAGAAATTATTGCTACTTTTCATCAATAGGCAGGAGAGATTTTATTCACTCAGCATTCTTCAGGTATTTTTAAATATTGAATCATGCAGTGTATTTGTAGGTTTAATTCACTTTGGGGGAAAGGGTCAGATGTATAAAGACGCAACACTATGTTCAGTGAAAAATTATCCAAACCAACCCACAGAAAAATATAATACATAAATATACATACACACTTATCTTATGTCAGGACCACTGAACTTTAATCAACTCCTGAGAAAACATACGTGAATAGTCTGTAGTACAGAACAGTAATACCATCATTAAAAGATCACTCCCTTATGACAAAATGGAAAAGATATCATTATCATCATCATTATCGTCATTGTCATCATCATCATCATCATCATCATCATCATCATCATCATCATCATC
>NW_020940355.1:26919677-26933877 GCF_900497805.2 Vombatus ursinus
CATCATCATCATCATCATCATCATCATCATCATCATCATCATCATCAGTTTTATAGGATTCTTCTCTGGGAAATCTTTCCAGGTATTTATAGTGTCTACTCTTGTGGAACATAGACAATGAGGATAACTATAAGTGAGACATATTATAATACAGATGCTTCTAGGGCTGTGAGAAGGCTTTTCACATAATTCTACAGTATTGCCTTTCATTTTATGGCAAGAGTGATGTATTTACTTGTCCTTTCCTTTCTATTTTAAGGTTGTCTTTACTGACCCTTTAATACTTCAGAACACCACAGAAAGTAAAGCTGCGCTTCTATGTATATGAGAGGATGTTTGTTGCAAGCAATAAACAGGCTTCCTTTAGCAGTGGTTTCTCAAAGTTTTAATGTTATTTCTCTTTTTCCATTTTTTTTTCCGGCATGAATAAGCACTGGGATTGCCAGGGGCAACTCATTACCATCAGATTGATAGATGAGGCACAAGTGCTTAAGGAAACAAGTTTTAAATCTCCCCACTACTGATAAAACTCTAACTGCCCCTCCACCAGAAAGGGTCACTCAGAAGTGAGCAGAAGCAGGAGAACATTGTACACAGTAACAGCCAAATTGTGCGATGACTAACTTTGATAGACTTAGCTCTTCTCAGCAATGCAAGGATCTAAGACATCTCCAAAAGTCTCATGACGGAAAAGGCTATCCACATCCACAGGCAGAATTATGGACTCTGAATGCAGTTGGAAGCATACTATTTACTCTTTTTTTTCCCCTTCTGCTTTGTTTCTTCTTTCTTGTGGTTTCTCCTGTTGGTTCTAATTCTTTTTCACAACATGACTAATTTGAAAATATATTTAATACGAATATATATGTAGAGCACACATAAGATTGCACACTGTCCTGAGGAGGGAGCTGAAGAGGGAGGGGGAGAAAATTTAAAACTCAAAAGCTTATGGAATATGTAGAAAAATGTACTTATAACACACACATATACATATTTGTATACACACACACATTTCCCAGGGTATAAGCCACTCCTTAAAACTCGGTCACTGGCCTTGAAAAATTGCATGAACTCTGCAAGGTCACTAAGATACCATGAGGGAATGTAGGTCGATATGATTTGCTCTTTAGAAAGTCATATTAAAAAATACTGGATACTTTGGGTACTTCTTTTATAATTTATTAAACCTATGCAGAGTGACTGGCACCTAATAAGTATGTAATAAACACTTGTTGATTGAAAAAAAAAGCTTATGGAAGTGAATGCTGAAAACTAAAAATAAATTAATTAATTTAATAAAAAATAAATAAAAACAAAATGGGTCACTCAGAGACTAGAACCTTCGGTTCTCTTCATTTTTACAGTCCATGAAATCTGAGGACAGTGAAAACAGGAACACGTTTCCATGTTCATAGAAGATGGAAAGAGCTTTTACAGACTTTTAGCTTTTACCTCTTCTAGGATTACCATGCATGTATTCTGTATTTCTCCTGTTATGTGCTAGTTCACATATGTTGTATCCTCCTTTAAAATGTAAACTCTTTGAGGGCAGAGACTGTTTTTTTGCTTTATACTCTTAGTGCATAGCATAATACGTGGAACAGTAAACACTTAATAAATGCTTGTTGATGGACTGACTGATGGCTTTGATTGCTAGAACAGAGTAATAGATGGAGGGAGGAACAGTGGAGATCATTCTATGACAGCTGACATAATTGTACTTGTATCCTCCATATCAGGAATAGCAAACATATAGCCCATCTCAAGAGTGCAGCCAAATTAAAACATAATTTGGAAATATTTAATAAAATAAATAAAAATACAATAGAACATAGATAATGTTAATATATGGTTTTCTAAACCAACACGTGGTTCAGTCACCCTCATTTCTATAAAGATTGATACCACTGGTCCATATCTCTTTCTGTTTGTTTTTTTGTTCTCCGAAAGATTGGATATTAAGCATAATCTACCATTTCATGACCATCTTAGCACATGTTCAGTTCTTGCTGTTCTTCAGTTGTTTTTCAGTTATGCCTGACTCTTCATTGATCCCATTTGGGGTTTTGCTTGGCAAAGATACTGCAATGGTTTGGCATTTCCTTCTCCAGCTCATTTTATAGATGAGGAAACTGAGGCAAGCGAGGTTAAGTGACTTGCCCAGCGTCACACAGCTACTGAGTATTTGAGGCTGGAACTTGAACTCAGGAAGATAAGTATTCTTGACTTCAGACTAGGCAATCTATCCACTATGTTACTTAGCAGCCCTTTGTTCAGTACCACTAATTAATATGTCTTTTCATCAGTATTTACCAGAAATCTAAAATTTCCCAGGCCACACATTCTAAAACAGTATTTCTGTAAAGGTAGTTGCCTGCCCTAATTTTGTTAAATGTTTACATGGAAAAATCAAACTGTCTACTCATCAAGTGACTAAAAATTGGGCCTCTGTGCCCAGTTTTTGTGATCTATCTGTTAACGTGTAGCTCTGGCTATCTAGCTCTGTCTTTGTAGAAGAGGATGAAGAGTTTCTTCCCAATAATGGGAAGTCCAAGGAAAATTAACTTCTAGGCAGATCACCTCCCAATGATCTCAGTCTTCTGCTTTTTGTTTTTTGTTTGTTTGGTTGCTTGTTTTTTTTAACTAGGATGACTATCATTTGGGTTAAGCTACACTTCTGTTCCTGTCATGTTCAAACTATTCTTGTTATGATGGGATCTTAGTTGGATCTTTCTGGCCTGATGAAGCTACATGTGACACCATTTTAAGACAAGCTCTTGTCAAATGGCTGAATTTAAAACAGAAACCAATAATAACCTCAATGGCATCTGAGGAAATGAAGGAACAATAATATGTGTGTTATTCTCTCTGCAATTTAGCCACAGATATAACTAAGCAAGTACTGTAATGTTTAGACACACAACATGGTTCCTTGAATACCAATAAAAATGTAATGTACAAAAATACTGAAGTGGTTATTTAGGGAAAAAAAAATTTTCTAAAGTAAAACTATTCAAAATGGGTTTCTACTACAGCATATGTCATAGCAAACATTGATTTTTTTCTTATGAAGTAGAAATATTAATTGAAGACTAAAGTCTAATGAAACTCTTTTTCAGCAATTTACATAAGGGTAAAAAAGGGGGAGGAAAGCTTAATAACAATAAACTACACATGCTCATACACCTGAATCAGCAACAGGAAATAATTTTACTGTTTAAATTGTCTCAAAATATCTACAGGATGGGCAGATCTTAACCTATAAGCCTCACTTTTCTCCCCCCCAATGGGTTGCTATTATACCCTCTTTACAGATGGGTAAGTTAATATTTGGCAACATGCCCAAAAGGCCAAGAAATAAATCACTTATACAGCTGGTAATACCTACACCTATACTCAAACCACCAAAAAACAAAAAAACAGGCTTCTAATTTCCATCATGGAAAATTATAAACAGGTATGTATGAAACTGTGGTTTAAGATTTTATTAACAAGATAATTTTGCATATGTGTAAACTTTAGGGATTAATATAAATTAAAAGCAGACATGCAAATAAGAAATTCCCATTTTTACTGAGGCAGTGCTTGAAGGTTTTTCCTTTTCTAATGGTGCTAAGGTATGTTGGAACATGTGTTTTAAACACTCTTCCTCTCTCATCATTATCCTGAAAGCAGCTGCTGATTGTCATTTTGGCAACATTCACTATTTGGTCATGCAGTTAAGAAACTATGTTTTAACAAATTTAGAAATGTCAAGAATAACTGGTTTTATTACTACATAAAGATGAACTCTGACCTTGTAATGATACATCTCCAAAAGTTAAAGACGTTAGGCCAGTCTCAGTAGGTGTAACTGCTTATGAAGCAGTAGTGGAGTAACCACAGGGCTCATCTTCTAAATTATAAGATCTGAATTTGAATTTTTGCCCCATAACTCAATTACTGAGAAAGTCGCTTTCAAATTTTTTGAGCCTCAGTTTCCTCTAAAAAAAATAAGGATCATAAAACTTGTGCTAACTACCTCACAGAACTGTTGCTAGTCCCAAGAAAGAAATATGAAAGTATTATTATAACATCATCAGGATGTGTAATTATTGAGATACCAGCTGAGTCCCAAACACTTAAGAAGTTAATTGTTTTGTAGAACAAATCATGCCTTTAATTCCAAGGAGAATGACTTAATGCTTGGACATATGTCATTCTGAGTAAAATCTAAAAATTTCATGTTCTTACTAAAACTCCAGAATCCCTTACTCTTGTTCAGATTATCTGAAAATGGGGGCTATCTGAATTTTCGTTGCTGGGCTTGTTATATAAAGATGTTCTATCTAAGAATCATAAAAATGTCCACTCTGGGGAACTGAATTTTCACTGACTTGCAGTTTTTTAAGTCTTTGTGCCAAATATTTTAGAAAACATTTGTGCTGGAATCTGAAGGCTGATATCCGAGCTCCACCCACCAGCAGCACTGGCCTGATTGCATAAGCTGTGCAGGTGGCTATATACATGGGTAAAATCATGCAGCAGCAATTAGTGAGAGAGACAATATTAGTGAGTTCTAGACTCATCGTTTTATTTGTTCTTGTGTCTCTTATGTCCTACCATACTCCTTATAAATATAGCTCAAACTATGCAAATGCGAATAAGAAGGCCACACTGGACAAGAGAAAACTGGAACTGACTATATCACCCCCAACACTCACTCACTCTCTCTCTCTCTCTCTCTCTCTCTCTCTCTCTCTCTCTCTCTCTCTCTCTCTCTCTCCCTCTCCCTCTCTCTCTCTCCCTCTCTCTCTCTCTCTCTCTCTCTCTCTCTCTCTCTCTCTCCTTCTCTCTCTCTCTCTTTTTGTTCTGATAATATTCTCCCTGGCAGAGCCTTTGAGTAAGGAAGGCCTGAGTTCAAATTTGACTTCAGACACTTACTAGCTCTGTGACCCTGGACAAGTCACTTAACCCTATTTGCCTCAGTTTCCTCATCTATAAAATGGGCTGAAAAAGGAAACGGCAAATCACTCCAGTATCTGTGGCAAGAAAACCCCAAATGGGATCATGAAGAGTTGACACAGCTAATTGAATAAACAGCAACAAAGATACTATTCTCATAATGAGAAGTGACATTTTCCAAAACTATATCTAAATTTCCTAAAGAAATGAAAATTCTGGCAAATGTGTTTTCTATAGAAAGAACTATAAAGTCTGCAGATTGAGGCATACCATTATCACCTTTTTTTCTTTCTCATGGTTTTTCCCTTTTGTTCTGATTCTTCTTTCACAACGTGACTAATGTGGAAATATGTTTAACATGATCGTACATGTGTAACCTAAAAAAAAGTATTCTCTATAATTGATAGGAAAAAGAACACACTAAGTGATCTTATTAAACTAATCCAAATCTATAGCTAGGACTAACTCTTTTCCAAAATATTAATACGTTCTAGTACCAGCTGTCAACATTAAAAAAATTGTTCTAAATAAAAATAGCAGAAAAAAATAGCCTCTGACTCAATAAATAAATAGAAAACTTCTTGTTTTCTTTCTTTTGAAATTATCAAAGTTTCTGTTTCAATCACATCAATGAACAAGGAGGTCACATCCGGTTTCCTAGAGAGGAATTATTAAAGACAGAAATAGTCCCAATGAGCACAGGAAATCTATGAGCACCTAAATATGAGGACAACAGTCTCCAGAGCAAAGTACAATGGTATAAACACACTCATTCATGTTTTGCCACATAGATGCTATACATATTAAAAAGTAAAGAAATAAAGAAATAAAGTTGCAATTACTTATTTGAAGAAACTTCCACATACTGACATATACCTGGGTTGATACAGATTGAAATGATAACAATCCAAAGTTGCTTTGAAAATAGACACATGAACTAAGTACAAAAGATCACCTTAAAAAAATTAAAAACAAAAAAACATCAGGGACTAATAGTAAAAAGAAGTAGTCCTCAAAGACAAAACATAATTTTGAGTATTAAAATTGAATAGCTTTTGCAAGATACAAATTAGTAAATGTATAGTAAGAAGAAAAACTGTAGAGAGGGAGAAATTTTTTACATCAAATATTGCTGCTAAGAGGCTATTATCCAAGATACACTAGCAAATTGATACAAATATGTGTCAAGAGCCAACCACTAGTATATAAGTGGTAAAAAGATACAAATAATTTTCAAGACAAGAATTGCAAACTATAAATGATCACAGTGAAACATGTTCCAAATGAGTAATAGTTATAAAAATGCAGATTAAAACAAGTCTGAGATTTTACCTTGCACTATACAAATGAGCAAAAATGGCATAAACAAAACAAAACAAAAAAATTAGGAACAGTCAATGTAGGAGGGTCTGTGGGAAAACAGAATCACTAGTACACAACTGATGTACTTGTGAATTAATCCAACCATTCTAGAAGTCAATTTAAATTTTTTTCTTTTTCTTAAATCACCATAGTATTCTAAGTATCCTTTCCCTTTCCCAAGAGTTATCCCATATGACAATTAATATTTTCTGAAGGGGGAAAAAAAAGTCAGCATAAATGATGGACACATTGAAAAAGTCTGAAAATATGCAATGTATAATACCTGTGGACCACCAACCTCCACATAGGGGCAGTTGGGATATGTCTCATCCTATCTCTTCATTTGAGTCCCACTTGATCTTTGCAATTTTAATACATTTACTTCTGATTTTTTGGTGTGGAGCTGTTCTATCTATTTGCATAGTTGTAGTTATTGTGCGTATTATTTTCTTGGTTCTATTTCACTTTGCATCAGTTCGTACAGATCTTTTAATTCCTTTCTGTATTCTTCACATACGTAATTTCTTGTTGGGGTGGGGGGCAAGGAGAGGCAATTGGGGTTAAAGTGACTGGCCTACGGTAGTACAGCTAGTAAGTGTCTAAGGCCAGATTTGAACTTGGGTTCTCCTGATTCCAGGACCAGTGTTATATCCACTGTGCGCAACCTGGCTGCCCCACATACAAAATTTCTTACAGCACAGTAATATACCATTACATTCATGCACCACTATTTGGTTAGCCATTCCCAAAGTGATGAGCATCTATTTTGTTTCTAATTCTTCACTACTACAAAAATGTACTGCTATAAGTGTTTTAGAGTATATGGAGACTTTTCTTCTTGTTAAGGGCTTCTTTGGGTATAAGCTTAGTAATAGAGTCTTTAGTTCAAAGGATTGGACATTTTAGTCACTTTATTTGCATAATTTCAAATTGCCTTCTAAGATGGTTGTACCACTTCCCATTTCCACCAGTAATGTATTAGTGTCCTACAATGCCTTCAGAATGAACTGTCATTTTTTAAAAAATCTTTCTGCCAATTTGCAGGGTTTGAGGTGAAATTTCAGGGTTGTTTTTAATTTTCATTTCTCTTATTATTAGGGATTTAGAACATTTTTTCATGTGGTTGTGAAGTCTTTGCTGGTTTTTTTAAATTACTAATATCCTTTGATCATTTATTTATTTGAGAATGACAATTGGTCATATATATATATTAAGTGTTCATATATCTTGGATTCCAAACTCTTATTAGAGAAATTTGATACAAAGAATTTTTTCATTTGACCACTTCCCTTCTTATCTTAAATGCATTAATGATATCTGTGCAGAAGCTTTTCAGCTTCAAGTCATCAAAAGTATCCATTTTATCTTTTGTAATTGCCTCTAACTCTTGTTTAATAAGAATACAGCTTTTACCCATAGCTGTGAAAGGTGAAGGATTTGTTTCTCTTCTAATTTTTAGATAGCATTATTTTTAATATTAAAGTAACATATCCATTAAGAATGTATTGTGGAACGTGGCATAAGATGTTGGTCTAAGCCTGATTTCTGCCAAACTACTTACCAGTTTTTCCTGAAGTGTTTATCAAATAGAGAATTTTTCTCCATAGGTATCTTCTGATTTCCACTTCATGAAACATTGGCTTACATTCTATTGTTTCTAAATCTCCCTTGTCTAGTGTATTCCCTTGATTTATCTCTCTATTCTCTAACCAATACTAGATGGTTTGGATGATTACTACTTTATAATATAGTTTGAAGTCTGGAAGTGCTATTCCCCCTTTGTCCTTACTTCTTTTAATCATTTCTTTTGATATTCTAGGTCTTTTGTTTTTCCCAATGAATTTTGTTATTATTTTATCAAGTTCTGTAAAGGATGCCCTTGGTAATTTGATTGGTATAGCATTAGGAGTGTAAATTAACTGTGGCAGTATTGTCATTTTAATTATATGGCCTAGCCATGAACACTGAATATTCCTCCAGTTATTTAGGGTGTTATTTCTTTAAAGGAGTATTTTGTAATGGAATCTATACAACTCTTTCCTACACCTTGGGAAGCTGATCTCTAGCTATTTTATGTAATTTATAGTTATTTGCATTGGGAGTTCCCTTTCTATTATTGTGATTTCTGTTTTGGTATTATTATATAAAAATTTTTATTGATTTTTGAAGATTTATTTTGTAGCCTGTAACTTTGCTGAAGCTATTAATTTGCTCAATTAGTATAATTGCTGGTTATCCGTTTTCTAGGCAAACCATCATATCTCCAGCAAAAAGGGATAGTTTTATTTCCTCTTTGCCTATCTTTATTCTTTTAATTCATTTTTCTTGTTTTATCACTATTGCTAGCATTTCCAGAACTATATCAAATAATAGTGCGCATCCTTGCTTCACTCCCATATTTGCAGGAACGAGTTCTAGTGTATACGATGTTGTATACGATGCTTGCTTTTGCTTTTAGATAAACGCTTTTTATGATTTTAAAAAGGGTCCTTCAATGCCTATACTTTGCAGGGTTTTTAAGTATAAAAGTGTGTTGGCTTTTGTCAAAAGGCTTTTTTTTATATCCAATGAGATGACCATGTGGTTTTGCAAGTTTTGTATTCTTAATATAACTAATTATGTCAATTGTTTTCCTAAAGTTGAACCATCTTTACATCCATGGTATGAATCCCACTTGATCATAAGGAAGGATTTTTTGGATAAATAGCTGTGGTCTGATTGATAGTCTTTTGTTTAAATTTTCTGAGTCAGTATTCATTAATGACATTGGCCTACAGTTTTCATGTTTTATCTTTCCCTGTTTGAGGTATTAGAACTGTATTTGTCTCAAAAGGATTCTTGTAGGGTATTTTCTTTCTTTAATTTTCAGAATAATTTGTTTAGAATCGGTACTAACTGTTCTTTAAAAATTTGATAGAATTCTCCTGTGAATCCATCAGGTCCACACTGATAGCTCCTTTGGAGCTAGATCAATTTCTTTTCCTGAGATTGGGTTGTATAAGATCTCGTTCTGGTTTTCTCATAGCTGGGTATTTTATATTTTTTAAGGTATTTCTCTATTTCTTTTGTGTTCTCAATTTTTGTTAACATATAACTGTGCATAGTGTGGACTGATTATTCTTTTTATTTCTTCTGGTTTTCCTAGGATTTCATTTTTGTGATTTATTTGTGATTTTAATGAATTGATTTTCTGCTCTCCTTTTAAAAAATGATTAGCTAACTGTATTAATTTTCTTTTTTTTTCAAAGAATCAGATTTTAGTTTTATTTATCATTTTTATGGTTTTTATTTCCAACTTATCTATTTCCCCTCTAGTTTCTAATATTCTCTCTTTTGTTCTGTTTGTTAATTATTGATTTTCTAATTTTTAAAAATACATATTCTTTTTTTTTCAATTTTGTTAATATATGACTGCAAGGGTATGATTTTCCCCCTGAGGATTGCTTTAGCTACATCCCAGAAATTTTGATTTGCTGTTTCACCATTAACATTTTCTTTTACACAGTTGTTAATTATTTCTATGATTTGTTCTTTGATCCACTCATTAAGATCAAAATCTTAAGTCTTCATTTAAATCATCAATCTGAAATTGTGCAGTAAAGTCATTAAGCTGTCCACATCCTTGGATTTCAGCAACTCCATAATTGGGTTTATGAACCCACAGTCCCTCCCCACCCAAAGCCAAAGGTAGAAACAAATGTCTAATATATATCAAAATATTCATAGCAATATCCTTCAGGATAGCAAAAGACTGGAAACAAAGTAGGTGCCTATCAACTAAGGCAATGGCTGAAAACAATATCTTATATGAATTTAATGGAATATTATTGAGGAATAGCTAAGTATAAATTTGAGGAAATCAGAGACACATGAGAAGATTAGTATTTATTGATGCAGCAAAAAATAAGCAGAACCAAATGAAGAACATGTATAATGATTTCAACAATGTAAATGGAAAAGATTACTAAAAGGAAGTTCAACTCTGAGTAACTGAAAAACCAGTGAAGATTACAGGGGTAAAATGAAACAAACTTTCATCTATGCAAAAGACACGAAACTACTAGGTCAAAACATTATAACATTATTGGATTCTGTCACTATAATAGGTATTTTTGCTAGTTCTCTTTGTCACTTGAGAAAGAAGTAAAGAATGGTTCTCCTTATCTACTTCAAAATGACTATGATGTAAAAACAAAATGCATACCAAGAGTTATCTGGTTTTTTTTAAAAGAAAATTATTTATCTCACTTTTTGATAGTCTGAAAATAGGACCTTAATAATGACTGTATTGCCTCAAAATGAAAAGATCATCATTTTTGTTGGGCCTCTTTACAAAGAAAGGACCTCTTCTAAAAGTGATAATACAATTAAACTTGTTGGGAATGTAAATCTGAACTTCTTATCATTATGAAATTTTATATTGGGTAAACTGACTTGGAAAACTGAGAATTGTTACCTTGTTTTTAAGTCTGTGAATTTTTTATCTGTTTTTGGTTATAAGAAAGGTCCATGACCTCCATAGTGAAAGGAACCTAATCATTTCAAAAGGATGTTACTGAGAGATATTGCACTACTTACATTCATATAACCTGGATAAAAAATAGTTTTTAATGCTCAGGAAAATTATTGGAATTATTTTAAATGATATCTTTGTTTAGGTCACATGTAGGCTAATAAATATAGTACTGAAGAGTTATGGCTAAAATCAAGAATAGAATGAGGTTAAATAAATCTACATTAACAAAAATTTACAAGATACCATCGGTAAGTTAACCTGGCTCATTAAAAACAAAGCATTCAAAATATCAAGCAAATAAAAACATTGAGAAAAAAAAGGCAGATAGTCAATAGCCTACCTCAACATAGTCCTTGGCATGGCCCCAATCTCTCTTGGCATCCAGATTCCCCAAACTGAAACTCTCCAGTTGTCCAAGGTGAATCTTAGCTACAGATCGGCTGATTTTTCGAGTTACAAAATTAGCCCCTGAAAAACAGACAAAAGATATTAGTAGTTAGGTCCCACTGACTAAACACTTAAAATCACAACTCCTGGGCATTTCTTTTCTTCTTCAGCTTATCTTCTCCTTTTCCTAACTCATCTTTCCTTCAGACAACAAAAACAACAAATCACTAATGTTCATTTGGGTAGAGGAAGAAGCTGGAACTTAGTTCTACTTTCACAACAAATATTCTTCTTGGTGGGACTTCTTAGCATTCCTCATTTGCTCCTCAATATGCAGCCCAGGCATAAGGCCAAGGAAAAGCTATTGGAATGTCAGTTTTCTGAACACAAAATGCAAAAGGCTTATATAAAGGAAAACACTAGAATAGAAGACAGACAGCTAAGACCACCTTTGGCTATTTGTGTGTATGTATTTTTTAAAGGAACACATTTAACTTTCATATTTTCCTATTGAGAAAGCTATGAATTGGCCGGGGGGGGGGGGGGGGGGGTGTACAAAGGGAAATAATTTCATGGGTGGGATACTAGTTGTTAAAGGAGAATAAAAGACTCAAATCAATCAGGAAGTTTTTTTCTACATTTAAGTTAGTAAAATAAAAATATTAAAACCCCCTATTCTTACGCCAGTGAGCAGATCTCCAGTTTCACAATGGCTCCAAATTAAATGTGCCTCAAAGAATATTCATGGCAATGCAACCTTCCTATTTAGATGAAGGATTGTGTAAAAGAATGAGATACAGAATTTACATAAATGTTTTGAAATGATTAGATGAAAGATATTATAAATAAAAATAACTTAACTTGTCATTACTGTTCTCCAGTCTTAAGAAAAATCATAGAATCAGATATTGGCTTAGCCTTCTGCATTCAAGATTTGCTATCCCAAGGCATAATTTAATAGAACTCTCAAGTTTATTACCATATTATCATGATTTTATAGTTATAATTAAAATATACTAATATCACAGCTTATGATATTTTGATGACTTTAATTTTACAATTAATTTGTAGATAACACAAAAAGACTAAAGTAATGACAAAAAAAGCTTTTTTTAGAGAATCTGGTATAGAAATAAGGGTAATTTTTCTAAATATGTTCCTTAAATTGTGGCAAGAAGCTTGACTATGGCAAGTTCGAACATATGCCTGATTCATTTATTATACAAAGTCAGAACGTTCATTTCAGTATTAATATACCTTTACCATACATGATGGGAATACTCTAAGCATTGTCATTGCATAGAAATAAAATTATGTAATATTCCTTAGTTCATGAATCAAATTTAAATTTTATGAGCAAATATTCAAAAATACTCCTCGTTGTAACAGAATCACAGGATTTAGAAACAGAAGACAACTTTATCTAGTCTAGATCTGGATTTCCAGAACTACTCTTAAAGACAAAACTAATCTAATCCTGACAAATTTCCCATTTAATTTTAGTAATTCGAAACTAATACATTTATTTAAAGTAGACATTCAGCCTATTTTGATTCAATTCCACAAACATTTGCTAAATGCCAACTATGTGTAAGTCACTATAGTTGGTGCTTGGGATAAAAAGACAAAAATGAAACAGGTCCTTGAAACATATGTTAGTCCCCTTTTGTACCAAATATTGAGCTGGAGTCTGGACTTATAGGTCAGAAGTAGTTTCAGCTGTGTAGGGATAGGTCATATTGATGAAAAACTAATGCCCAGTGGGTGGATCTGACCTCAACCCAAGATTTCTATGTAGTAACTGTCTATGCTTTGCTACACTGAAAAAGGTAATAAATGTCAAAAATGTCATCCAGAGCTACCAACACTACTGATACATTTTAAAAAGTCTTCTTTTGTGTCCAAATATCAGATTGTCCAGGCTCTGTACAAAAACTTCCAACCACCTCTTAAAACACATATCATAGGCAGCCCATTCTACTTTGGGACAACTCTAATTGTTAGACTGTTTTTCCAGATATCAAGTCTAAATTTGCCTCTTTCCAACTTTGGTTCTGCCAAGAGCTGGAGCCAAACAGAAACAGTCTCTTTAAAAAAAAAAAAAAACAACGGAAGATAAAGTGCTGGCCTGCATTGATACAGACTGCAAGAGTTCCTAACTCAGGGGTGCACGAAGTTTATTTTTTAGCTAATATTTTGACAAACGTCTTTCAATACAATTGTTTTCACTGTTGTTCACTGCACTTAGTAACATTCTGAGAAGGCGTCCATAGGTTTTACCAGAATGTTAAAGGGATCCATAACACAAAAAAGTTTAAGAACCCTTGGCATAGAGTGTGCTCATCAATAGTCTTCTATACCAATGAAACCACAGGTCTAATATCTATTTAGATTCCAGTGTGGCCTAAGATTGAGTCTGAGTTCTTAAGGGAAAAAAAGGAAATTTTTAAAAATATCAATGTTCTCCTCAAGATCTGACTATGAATCATAAAGCACCAAAATCCTTGTAGAATAAAAATTGAAGATTATCCAAGTGATAGTGGAAGGTATACATCTTTTGCTTTTATATCACTTTAATTTCCTCACATTCTCCTAGAATTTTTTTTAAAAGATGAAGAAAAATTGGTCAGCAAAACTAACCAATTTCATCCAAAAAAAATCTGTTATCTGCAGTGTTCCATTCCTATGTGTCTTCTCATATCTCCTCTTTGGGATCAAGGTTGATCACTATAATTCTGCAGCATTCAGTTTCTATCATATTGTTGTTCTTTCCATTTTTTGCACTAGTTTGTATAGTCATTCCATTTTTCTTCATATTGATCAATAAGCATAATTTCTTGTAGCACTGTAATATTCAATTGAATTCATGCACCATAACTTGTTTAACCAATAACTAACTTTATCTCTCTCTCTTTCTCTCTCTCTCTCTCTCTCTCTCTCTGTGACACACACACACACACACACACACACACACACACACACACACACACA